>NW_026992475.1:0-69975 GCF_028769735.1 Zonotrichia leucophrys gambelii | reverse complement strand
GATTTCCCATTGGGCATTGGTTCTGCTTAAAAAAAGTAAAAAGAGCCCCTCAAGCTCAGCAGCGGCTTGGGTTTTTGGGGACCCCTTTTTGCTGATGTTTCAATACAGAAACCTGACCCCAGTTTCTTCTGACACGGCAATGAATTTAGGCTTTTCTCTCAAATTTCCCCTCCATTATCTTCTCCCCAACACGCCCACAGCTTGATCTTAGCTGGGGGAAATGGGGGGTTTTTGAACCGGGAGAGACTTCCCCCTGCTTCCAACATCTGAAATCGGTGCTTTGGATTGGGGGGGAGGGGGAGGGGTTAGATTCCCTGAGGTCTCTACATTTCAGAACAAAATCTGCTCAAGATGACCTAAACCTCGCAGATACATTGTGAAGTGGTCAATTTTTGAGTATAGCCCAGCCATCCCGGCAGGGGGGGGATGATCATACAGAAAGCTTCCTGTTCCCCAAAAAAAACACTAACGGCTATTAGGGACAAGATTGGGGTTTTTAAAAGGAATTGATTTAGAAATACTGGAATAACTGGTGCTGCAGCAGGTACCTAACAAAATTTAAGCACCTTTTTAATCTCTTTTGGGATTGGAACTACCAGTGACAATTTCAAAAGACTGCCAAAGTAAAGAAGTATGAAGAGGGCCGGGCCAAGACCACAAAAAGAAAAATAAAGCACTTGTATAGTTCAAGATAATGTGTCTTTAGCTTTCAGTTGTTACAAGCACAGTTATGGGTACAACAACAGCAGCTCTGTCAATAGGGAAAGGGGGGAATAATTTTCCCGCTGAAAATTCGGGAAAATTGAGTGGATAATGCAATTGATTTTGAAAGGGAATTTCAATCCTGGTGGACTATGGTGAATTTCACCTATGATCCTGTTTCTAATGTGGCCACTGCCTTTGTGCTTACCATACGTAATGCCACTGTTTATGTTATCCATCCCATCATTGCCCTAAGATTAAACCATGAAGAAACAATACTCTATCCTTCAGAACATAGAGTGTGGGCATGAAAAGATGAATGAAAAGTGGCAGACAGTAAACTTAGAATCCTGCATTACTAGAGAACAAATGAGATTCATTTGTGAAAGCAATACTGCTAATGCCCAGGATGTGTTTGGACACCGAACAGGGTATTTGCCACTTTGAAATTCATCCAGTCACTGACCAGAAAACTGTGCTCGTATATACTGGAAAAGGGCGTATGTTTGAGAACTGCTTGTGCTGCTGTACAAATTGATAGCAATGATGTTATTCTGTTTAGTAGAAACCATTCTAATCTCTGTGTTTGTAATTTTGTTAAGATTATTGGGTGTGATTTTTCGTATTTGGTACCAGTAACATCCCACCAGCTGATTACAGCCAGTTACACAATGTATCACAGACTGCCACCTACCCCTATTGGGGCGAACCTTACATTGGTAAAGCAATTAATTAAGCACCAAGACCTATTAGAAGTCTTGAAAGGAATCCAAGAAAGTAGAAAGAAAACCTTAATTACTGTCCAACATGATACAAAGGAGATAATCAGAGTTCTACAAAGAATAAAATAAAATATGGATCATCACAGGTGAGATGTGATCTTTGGGTGGTCACCAGCTGCAAATGGAATCTTTAATAAGTTGTGCCACCCTATTCTAGTTTTACTAATATTAGTTGGGATAAGCTTAGGATTATCTATTAGATTGTTAATTTGGAACTGGAGAATACTACAACGAATGGCTGTACTAACCTCTTTATCAAACGTACACAGTGAAGCATTAAAAGACACTTATTGTCATGAGAGTTTTCATTAAGTAAAAGAATTTACTTATTTCCTAGGAAAGGGGGGAATGAGACAGAGTAGGGATCCGTCCTGAATTAGGTGAAGTGTCTGACAACGGTGAAAAGTCAAACGGCCAAAGCTGAAGGAAAATTCGCATGCCGAGACAGCAAGGAGACAGAGAAAGAAAAACAGAAAAGACCACGAGGTCAATTTGCCCCGACCTAGAAATTCCTTTGATAAAGAAGAACTGGTGCTAAGTGTCATGCAAGATGAATATGTATGAACTTATTGTGAAACTGTATGCATATGCATTTGGAAGGGGGATAAAAGGAGGTCTGAAATCTTCAGGGGTACGCATGCCCTTTTGGGGAGGCTTGCGTCCGGCGCGCGTCGTAATAAAAGCATACCGGGCTTTACAACTTTTACAAGTTGTGAAGTTTCTTCGTTTCTCCACAAAACAGGGCACCGGCACGGCCGCGTGTCCGAGTCTCGGGCACCGTGCTGCTGCTTCATTTGCCCTTAGGCACACCCAGAGCTCCCTGCTAAGGCAGGATGCTCTCTGCTTCTGCCCTCTTCCTCATCCTGTGCAGGGATGGAGCACTGCTGTGCTTTCAGGAAGCTATTCTTGAAGGCTTCCAGCATTCCAAGCTCCTTTGCCCTCCACGGATGCTTGCCATGGAATCCCTCTCAGCTGGGTTCAGAGCATACTCAGGTTGGCTTTCCCAAAATCCAGGGGCTCCAGGGTGCTCAGCAAGATGTGTAACTGCACAGTGTTGTGGAACTGCACCTTCAGCATAGGGACCTTTCCAGCCTGACCTGCCCTCGTTCCTCTGTGTCCGTGCACAAAACACGGCGTGGCAGAGAACGGCAGCAGGGCCTGTGTGTCCCAGGGCCCCAGATTTACTTCAGCTCCACAGAGATGCAGGTAAGGGGGGAAAACCAAACTGTTTATTAATGGAAGGGAAAGTGAAGGGATGAGATGGAGGGCAAAAAAAAAGGGGTGGGGAGGGTCTGAGGACTGGAGGGCGGGAACTGTCAACAGGGACGGGGAAAAACCAAAATGTTTATTAATGGAAGGGAACGTGAAAGGATGAGATGGGGGAAAAAAAAAAAGGGGTGGGAAGCGTCTAAGGGCTGAAGGGAGGGAACTGTCAACAGGGAGGGAGAAGGCAGTGGCTATGGAAGCCTCCCACAGGCTCAGCTGTAGCCAGCATCAGCTGTGCCTGGAGCTCCAGTGACGCTGAATGGTGGTCTCTCTTCAAAGTCTCTTCGTACTCTTCTTGGCCCACGGATCTCTGAGTCAGGAGATGACTTTAATTCTGAAGATCTTTGTCCAAAAATTGCCTGGACTTCCAGGTTACTGGAGGATGGACTGTCGTCTTTGCTCATGGCTTCAAGGGCTGGAAGACAGATGAACTACCAGGGTCAGAGCCAAGACGGACACCCGGAGATTGTCCTGCTAAGCCCATTGCTCCCAACTCTCACACCGGCCACAAGAGAGACTGACCCTTGCAAGATTCTGGCCACGAATGCCCCCACCAGTATTCCTGAAATGGGCCTGTGCTCTGCCCAAGCCACCCTTCATCCACACAGGGAGCAAAGCCTGCCACAGCCGGGACAGGGACTGCAGCTCCGTGCCGGGGCAATGCAGCTCTCCCGGGCAGTCCCCGCTGTCAACGCGCTGCCCTCACTCACCCTGAGTGAGAACGTGAAGCTCCGCTGGCTGTCCCTTCAGGCACCGCCCGGCCATGCCTGTGAACACAGAGCCTGTCATGGCCCCAGCGGCACAGCTCCGTGCCAGCGGCGCTGCCGGGGCAGCAGGCGGGGCTGGGGCCGAGCTGCGGCGGCCCGGGGAGGGAGCCCGGGACTCGGGACTCACCGATGAACCTGATGGCCGCCTCACGTACGGATTCCTGCGGGTTCTCCAGGTAGGGCAGGGCCCGGCACAGGTGTTCGGCCGCTTGGCTTCTGTCCTCTGCCAGCTGGAGAGAGCGGCAGGAGGGAAGGGTTGGTGCGGGCTCAGCCCCTGGGCCGGGCGCTGCCTGCGCCCAGCCCCGGCCTCCCCTGGCCGCAGAGCCCTGAGGCGCGGCCAGCAGCCGCTGGCCAAGGGCTCCCGAGGGCAGGGGGCAGAGGGCCGGCTGCTGCCCGGGGAGCCGCGGTGCCAGCCCGCAGCCCCACCGGGCCGGGGCTCCATGGGCACCCGGCTGGGGCCCACGGGAGCCTGGAGAAGAGCCCGCGCGGCCTCTGGCTGCAGCAGCGGGCAGGGGCACAGCTGCCAGCCCACACACTGAGCACCGCCCTCAGGGGCCTTCTCCGGGCTGAGCCTGGGGCTTCAGGCCCTCCTTACCAGGCATTTGCCGAACTTTGACAGCTGCCCCTTCTTCACCAGCTGCTTGAGCTTCCTCCTCCTCAGGAACCCGGCCGCACAATGCAGCGTTTTCTGAGAGGCCTGGAGAGCAGCAGACCCAGAGATGGCCCCACAGCCCAGGGCACCGGACCCACATCCCTGTGCCAAGGCCTGGAGGAGGCTGCAGCCTGTGAGGTGCCAGGGCAGGAGGCAGCCGAGCCCTCTCCCGAGATCCACCGGCATCACACAAAACTCACATTCGCCACACGCTGGTTCTCCTCATGGCTGTGTATGAAGAGCGGAAGCAGGCTGTGGTTGGCGATTCTCTTCAGAGGCCTTTTTCCCTCATCCACTACTAATTCCATAACCTTTTCAAACAGCTGAATGGAGAGCAGCTGCACATTGCTGTTGTCCTGGAGGAAAGGATGCAGAAAAGACCTCACCAACATTTCTCAAGGTCCCCCTGAGTAAAAGACTAAAAATGCCCAGGGCACAAAGTTTCCGGCCAGCAGCCAGTCCCATGGCTCGGGCCACAGGGCCTTACATGGTCAAAGAGTTGTACAAGTGCCTCAGCTAGCCTTGGGGCAGTAGTGCTGGCTACCAAGATATCCTTGTACTGGAGAACATTCATGAAAACACAGAGGGACATCCTGACAACCTCTGCATCTTCATCAGCCAGAACATCCACAAGCCGCTGAGACAGGATGCACATTCTCCTGGCCTGTGGGGAACACAAGGCTGTGCTGGGAAGCCATGGACGGCTGCACCGCCAACACCGCCCTGGCACTGCAAGGCCACCCTGCTGCTGCAGGGCCCACAGGCCAAAGGCCTGCCCCAAAGCACTGGGGCAGGTGAGGCAGGAGAGCTGGGAGCAGCTGCCTCAGCTCCTGAAGCCCTGCACGCCCATGGGGCTGCTTTCCACAGCGCAGCTTCAGCCGCTGCCCCTTCTCACCAGCAAGCGATCCCTGATGAGAACCACGAGGCCTCTGAGCGCCAGTCGACGCCGCTCCCTGCACTCGCTCTGCAGGTACCTTGCCATCATCTCCAGGACACTCTCACTGCATTCCCTCAAGTCCAGGTACTCAAGGACCTGAAAGGCACAGGGCAGTGACTGGGGAGCCGGCCAGCAGGAGCCCAGAAGCGCACAGGGCTGGGCCCAGGCAGCAGCACAGGGCATGGGCACCGTCCCAGGCAGCTGTGGCTGTGAGAGGGCAGAGAGCTGGGAGGCAGCTCAGCCAGGCAGCGCTGGAACCAGGCTCACCTCCACAAGGAATGCCAGCAAGGGCAGATCCCAGCGATGCCCATCCGTGCTGAGCAGCCCAAGCAGGTGGATGGCAGTGCGACAACACAGGGGGATCACGTCACGGCGCATCTCCCTGGCAGGAGGAAAAGGGCACCAAGACTCTGAGGCATGGGTGTCAAACATCTCCCAGAAGTGGCTCACAAGGATTCCATCTTTCCCCACCACCCTGGAGGGGATGTGGGCCCTCTGAGAGGTAGCTCCTTGTGGGAACCTTCCTCTCCCAGCCTTTTCCAGTCTCCTTGGCTGTCCCTCAGTGGCAAGGCTCTCTGGCCCATGACCACAGGGACTGTGTGGGGCACAGGGCACAAATGCCGGGGGCAGTGGGGAGAAGGGGGTCTCACCTGGCCAGCAGACCCACGGCATAGTGCTGGGTGTGAGCACAGAGCATCGTGTCCCAGCCATGCTTGCGTGCCATTTGCATGACCACATTTTCACAGCGCAGTCGGCAGAGCAGAGCCTTCATAGTCTGCACTGCAAAACTGTATGCAGAGCAAAGCCCAGGTCATACTGTGATCCCTGGCTCCTGCCCTGGGGACATGGGAGGGATGGGAGAAGTGGGATGGAGAACCTGCTGGTGTTTATGTTAAGGTGGTGTTCTTCCTGGCATTTCTTCCAAAAGGTGTCAACCTCCTCAGAAGCATGTGCTGTGCTGTCACAAATTTGAACTATCAGAGTCACGAGAAGGTGGGGGGCATACTTGTGCATTGCCTCATGGCACTTGGGCACCTGGATAATCACCCAGATCACCAGAGTTGCCTGCAAAAGAAGCAGCCCAAGACAGCGCTCAATGCCGAGGTGTCCATGGGACAGGCCCAAGGGCAGATGCAGGAGGAGCAGCGGGCCTGGTGCCCCCTGAGCCTGCCCCTAGCCCAGGGTTCAGCCCAGCGCCTGAGGCATGGAGAGGATGGAGAGCTGCTGGTGAGGTGACCGAGGGGCAAGCAGAGCCCAGATCCAGAAACTCACAGCCAGGGCAAAGACATTTGTGTCATCCCCATCAGAGGTGAACATGCTGTGCACAGGCCAATCCTCCATCACACAGATCAGTGTTGGCAGCACCTTCTCCACTGTGGGACTTGACGAGCCTATAGTTCTCCACATGATTGTAGCAGCTCTGTGGGATCAGAGCTCTGTGTCAGGGGCATCTCAGTCCCAGGACCATGCCCTGTGCAGCTGTGGGGGCCCAGGTGACAGAGCCCGGTGCCCTGAGGGGCAGGGAGGGAGCATTGGCAGCAGGCTTGGTAAACAGAGGGGCCCCAGGGTCCTGGACCTCTGTGCCTGTCTGGCAGAGCCCATAGCACAGGCTGTGCAGGGCCATGGGCCCTAAAGGCTGGTGGGCCCTGAGCTGTGCAGGCACGTGGGCCCCGTACCTGTCACACGTTGTCAGCGCACAGCGCAGGAGGGTCAGCACCACACCAGCAGGGTGTTCTTCAGCCAGCCTCAGAATGTTCATGAATAGCCTGACATCGGCAGTCTCAGGGGATGCAAGTCTCTGGTGCATAATCCTCACCATTTCTGGCACCTGGAAGAGATGTGAGGAAAATTGGGAGTGCTTCCTGAGGGAGGAGATTCCCCATTTTCCCCAGAGAAGTGCTTCCCTTGCCCCCACACTGTGCTGGCCTCAAAGGCTGAGGCAGGCAAGCTGACATGGATTGATGGCCGCATGACCCTGGAAGGCCTCCAGCCAGGGGCAATGGCTGCTTATTACTTCTGATAATAAAACATGAATATCAATGAATAATAAATTGTGAGCATAAATGGTAGTTAACGTGGGGGTAGTATCCATTATTTTTATGACCTCAGTCACTCAGGTATCTGAATTGGCCTCATTTGTTACCTGGTCAGCCTTCAGTATGTAATTACTCCATTCCGCGCATTCAATTGAAACTGTGGTACAATCAAGCGGCCTGTATTTGTCCGGATCCTCCTTTTCTTTCTTTCCACATCCACATGCAAAGAACTTCTGCAGAAGAGCAGGGAAGAGAGGGACATTCCATGGAGTGCTCCAAACACAGTGCTCAGCTGAGCAGGGACAGCAGGCCCAGCGCAGGTGGGGATGGCTCCAGGTACCTTCAGTGAGTTGCTGAAGCCACCACCAGCGGTGTCCTTCTTCTTCTCTGCATTTGGCAAAGAGCGAGCACAGACAGAGCTGAGGGGCTGCGGGAGAGGCCGGAGAGCACAGCCCAGCCCTGCGCTGCCCAGGCAGGGAGAGCCCCGGGATGGCCCAGGGGATGGAGCACGGCCACTGCGGGGTGTCTGCCCTGCCCCTTTTCCATGGGCATGGGCCCATGGGGGATGGGATGGGATGGGATGGGATGGGGCCAAGCTGGCTGCAGCTATCAGCCCTGTGACCCAGCTCTGTCACTCACTCTCCTTCACTGCCTGGACCTTTGGTGATGCGTTACGCTGCTTTGCTGGGGCAGCTAAAGAATCTTTGTTCTTCTTCTTACTGAACAGGCCTTGGCGTTTCTCTGCCATTCTCCCAAAATCTGCCGTCAATGGCACCTGCAAGAGAGAGGCCTTGGAAGAGCACAGAGTAGACAAGTCCAGTGGTCTGGCCTCGAGGACACTGGCCGCAAGGATGGCAGTTCCCTCGGAACAGTTCCGAGTCACCAAGTCCCGCGGTCTGCCCTTGAGGTGTCCTGCAAAAGAGAAGTCCAGAAAAGGCCACGGGCCACCGAGTCCTGTGGTCTGGACTCGAGGTCACCTGCAGCAGAAAGGTCAAGGAAAAACTCCAGGTCAGCAATGAACGAGCGCGCTGTGCGGGAGCTCCTCACGGCACCGCTCTGCCTGTCGTGTGCTCTGAGCACTGTGGCCTCATCTTGTCACCGCCAGCTCCTATGTCACCACGTGTCACAAAGGACATCCTGTCCCATTCCATGCCACAATGACCGTGCTGCGCCGTGTCACCAAGGGTCCTTGCACACACTGCCGCCTGCCCTGGGGCGGGCCACAGCCCAGCCAAAGTGGCCCAGGCCTGAAAGAAATGCCTGGCCCCAGGTGTCCAAGGCAGCCCCACAGGATCTTTAGGAAGGGCTCAGAGCATCAGCAAACGCTGCCCTGCTCTGCGGGCTCAGGGCAGCAGAAGGAGCCCCCAGGGCTGCCGACGCAGCCGCGCTGGGAAGGGCACGGGCCCTTCCAGGGAAGCTGGCACAGGCTCCTTGGGACACGTCCCGGCCCGTGGCCATCCTAATCCCGCGGGCGTGACTCGCACAAGGAACGTGTGGGCCCGGGCACCAATGCTGCTCTGAGCCCTGGGGCCCGGGCAGCGCTGCCATCAGCAGCTGTGGCACAGTCCCTGCCCAAGCAGAGCTGCCACCCCCCGAGCCCTGGCAGCGCTGGTGCCCGTCTCCTGCCCCAGAGACCTGTGCCCCCGGGGGGCTTCTGTGCCACAGGGAGCCAAAGCCCACGTGCACTGGGGGCTGATGGCAGGAGCACCTGCAGCAACTGCTGGCAACACTTGGTCTCTGTCAGAAGCTCTTCCTCAATGCTGGAATGATTTTCTCATTGAAGTAATTTGCTGCAGCACAAAAACATCTTTACCTTGAAAACACAGAAGAATCAGGCAATAAAGTATCCTCACTTCAGGAAACCTTTACCTCTCATTGCTCAACTCGAGTCAGTCAAAAAAGCTGCATAATTCCCAAATTAATTGAGATGCCCTAAGAACATTGTGTGAAACCAGGCTCACTTTTAAAATTTCAAAGGCTTATTAAAATTTACAAAAATACAGCAAAGAATGAATTAGGAAAAATTACAGGACTGGGAGTCTCCATGGCCAAAAGCCCACGTGCTCATCTACAAAATGGATGCTCTGCCTTTTATACCCTTAGCCCCTCCCAAAGTTTTCTCAGTCAACTCTTTCTCTGCCATCCAATGGTGGAGGTCACTTTCTTACATCTTGATTGGAGGCCAGGTGTTGCCATGCTCTGCCTCCTGGTATCAAGCTCTCCCTCCCCTAAATGCCCCACTAGTGACAGCAGTAAGGGGGGAAGGGAAAGAGTACTCTGGAGAGAACTTGCAAAAATAACACAGCTATACAGCTATAAAAATTCTCTTAACATACACATAATATTCATCTCTTAATTGTGAGAGCCAACAATCCCTTTCTTCATTTAAAACAACCTGAAAGATTTTCAAGTTTGCTTCCAACTCAAAGCAGTAACTCATTTGCCTTAATGTCAACCACTGAGAGTCACTTTAGAAAACCTAACACAGAAGCAAAACAATGGCCATCCATTGGTTTGCAAATGTTTTTCTGTGAATGGATGATAACACCCTAATTCTAAAGGAATAAAAGCCCTCATGGAATGAAAGTCCAGTCCGTGTTACAAAAGGAACCTGAACAAATTAGTAGATTCCACAAAGGTCAGTCCTCCCCTTGGCAGAGATAACTTAGTGGCCAATAAAGTACAGCTCTGCCCTCTTGTTCCCTGCAGGAGAATCACGACCTGGGGGCCACGTTTGGACACTTTGGCAGGACAGGGACTGGCTCTGGTATAAGGTGTGTAATAAAGAGACTGAGAACAAGGAGGAAAGAAGATCCAGGAAATGCAGATTGTTGGTGGAAAGATTAGGATGTTCTTTTAAGGATTTTGTTTGGTTCACTGGAAAGACGAATGGCTTTGAGCTGCAGAAAATGAGTACCCACTGGCAGTATCAGGGAGGACTAGAGGAAGGGCAGAATATGTCCCTGGATGAAGCGCTTAGAAAGATACAAGAAGGGTATGTAAAAAGGGATGCTGAAAAGGAGAAAGCAAAGACAAAGGCGATGGCAGAATTTTTACAGCCCCCAAGGGCCCCAGGACTCAAGTGGTCCCCCATAATAGAAGGGACAGGGTCAGCTACGAGGAAGTGGCAGAAGCATTCCCTCCTCAGCAGGGGAGAGCCAAGCCAAACAGCAGCTGGGAAAGAATCAGTGTTCTCTGTGCCGGGCAGTGGGACACTGGAAGTGGGAATGTTCACAAGAACAGCTGGACCCTCAGGAGGAGGAAGTCCAGGGGATAATGGAGATGGACTATTAGATGTGTCAGGGGCTCCCATTGCAGCAGGGACACACCACACCAGAGCCCTTGTTAACTTTTCAGGTGGGTTCAGATTGAGAGGAGATGTGTTTCCTAGTAAACACAGGGGCCTCTCTATCCACCTTACATTTTATCCCTAAGGTGGGAGAATTGTCAAAAATATCCTCAATTGTTCAAGGCGTTGTGGGAATTGTAGTTTATTCTGTAGGCTTGGAAGTCTGAGAGCATCTTTCTCTGAAGGAATTGTGGATATCATGAAAATTTGGTTTAGGGATTTAATTCTTTGTCTATGTGGGGTTTTGTGCAGAGCTGAAAAGCTCCTGTTTGGAGGGGACCCATGCCCCTGTGCTTTGTGTGTTTTGTTGTTAAAAGCCAGAACTGGCGGGTTTCAGTCCTGAAGCCAATTCTGCAGCTCCACCAGTCTGTGGTCTGTTGTGGAGAACTAGAATTGGCAGTTTTAATCATGAGGCCAATTCTGCAGCGGCTGCCTTGTGGAGATGGCGTTGTCCCTATGCAAGCCTAGGTATTTATCATGCAGCTTCCTCTCAGGGGGCTATAGGAAAACTTCAGGGGAAAATATTTTGGTATTCTTCCTCAGTTAATGTAGTAGTTGCCTCCCTACCTCGGGGTGCAGTTGATGAAAAAAAAAGGATAAGGAGAAATTGGCTACTAAAAAGATGATTGGTTATTAAAAAAGTGATTGGTTGTTAAGAAAGGCTCTAGGCAGTGGCATTGCTTGCTGCAGAACTTGATCATGTCCAAAAGGAAAGTCACTGGAATAAAAGGAGCAAACTGCTAAGGTGAACTGCTCCAGGGTGAGTAGCAAAAGCCTGCTAAAACCCTGAACTAAAAGCAACTCAACTGCTTAATTCGGATTGCAGTTTAAAACGGATTGCAACTCTTAAACTGCTTAAAACAGATTGCAACTCTTGCAAAACATTTTAAAAGCAGTCTCACTCCCTCTGCTGACCAATCTATTGGAAGAAACCCCACTGAACACCTGTGGGAAACAACAAATGGGGAGGAGGGTAGGGAAGAACACACACTCATCCCTCTCCCCACTCCATGCACGTTAACGTTACAAAAGCTAACCCTATAATAAATAACCCTGCATTTACTGCCATCTCTGAACCTGGAGATGTCCCGTTCACTGATACCTCAGCCAAAAACATTGATGGTAAAAGTATAGAGCTGTTACTCCCCAGGTTGCAGCTAAGCTTATTTAGTTTCTGATCACTTGACCAGTGTGTTTTGTTACTTTTGATATGTAGGGATCATGTCAGGCCAGGGTGGTTTTGTTTAAGCCTCAGCTGGCACTGGGAACACTGTGTGAAAATACCGTTCCACGTCTTTCAGGGCAATTGCCAGCCTCAGGTTTGTGCTGCAAAAAACAATTTCCATTGTGCCCTAATTCACAATGTAACCATTGATCAAATTCTGTGCTGTGGATCAATTTTTATCCTTCTGACTTTTGTCAGCTGCTCCACTTTATCATTCTACGATATTTGTAAAATCTGAAAGTACGCATGGGTTTTAACCCATCCTATATGGATTTGTTAGGACTGAGTTTGTAAAAACAACCATTCAAATCCTCCCTTTGCCAAACCTCTTTTCCATTCACTTGCCAATGAATATTTTCACTGACAAAATCACCGTGTGGCACCTGCTGGCCAGGGCTCCATGGGCATGCAGCTGGGGCCCACAGGAGCCTGGAGCAGAGCCCGCGTGGCCCAGGGAAGAGAACGGCTTGGGTAGGGCTGCAGCTGCCGGCCACACACAATGAGCGGCGCGTTCAGGGGGCTGCTCCCGCCTGAGGCTGGGGCTTGCAGGCCCTCCTTACAACACGGAACCTCCAGATATGATCCCCCGGCAGCTTCTTTTGGAGATCCCTTCTGTGCCGGAATCTGGCTGAACAATGCAACATTTCCCGGAAGGCCTGGAGAGCGCAGATGTGACGGGGGTCACAGGGGTCTTGTGCTGAAGGAAGAGACGAGGATTTGACTCCATATTTCAGAAGGCTTGATTTATTATTTTATTATATATATTACATTAAAACTATGCTAAAAGAATAGAAGAAAAGGTTTCATCTCAGAAGGCCAGCTAATCTAAGAATAGAATGGAATGAATAACAAAGGTTTGTGGCTCGGACAGAGAGTCTGAACCAGCTGGGCTGTGATTGGCCATTAATTCCAAACATCCAAATGAGACCAATCACAGACCCGCCTGTTGCATTCCACAGCAGCAGATAACCACTATTTACATTTTGTTCCTGAGGCCTCACAGCTTCTCAGGAGGAAAAAATCCTAAGGAAAGGATTTTCATGAAAAGATGTCTGTGACACGCAGAGGCAGCACCCGCTGCAGGGGTAGGGCTTGGAGGTTGGGGTGAGGAAAGGAATGGAGGAGGACCATCCCAGATGCCTTTTTGAGTGGCCAAGGCAGGAGAATCTCGCACCGCAGCATTCAAAAAGGGAGATCCGGCCATGTGGCCAGTGCCATCTTGTCCAATAGAAGTTAATGGTAGTTCAGGATAAAGCAGTGTGAAAAAGGGGGTTCGGTTAGAGCCCAGCCTGGCATGGCTGTGGGTGGCCAGAGTAGCTTCCCCAGGCAGGTGCTGTCGGGGTGCCTGCAGTACCAAAAGCGTCTCCATTTCGGCTGCCTCAGGAATTCCCCCCGCCCGCCAGATGCCTCGGCCCAGATGGTGTAATCAAAGCCTCACCAGAGAAAATGAGAGGACTCTTTGCATGGCAGATCCAGCAGGGTTTATTGGGGGAAGATTCAGAGGTCCGGGTGGGGCAAAGGTGAGGAGAGAAACAGGAACAAGCAGGAACACAACCTCCGCTGAAGGGAACCAGGGGAGAAGAGCCAGGAGCATGGGGGGCCAGGGTATATAACTGGGGGAAGGTAGGAGAGGTCAGGGTACAAATTATCCAATGGGGAAGGGAATCAGGGTTGGAGTTGAGGTGAGGTGACACAGGATACACCAATGGGGGAGTGGAGTGGCAGGCGTCTCTCAGAGAAAGCCAATGGAGGAAGGGGGAGTACAGAACTTTCTGTAACTGGGGGATGAACAGCAGTCGATTGACAACAGCACATTAACATTAACATTACCAAGCAAAGAACCATAGGGAATTGTGCCAGTCTCTCAGCCTAACTTAAACAGTGGTATCCTCCCATGGCATTCTGTGGGATCTCAGGATCTGAGTCCTGAGATGCCGAGCCACCGAGACCACCCTTGGGGGGCCCAGGAGTCCTGGAATGTTGCCAGAAGTGTCTAGTAGCAGGACTTTGACCCTACACGGGAGACGACACCTGTATGAAGATAAGAAGACTTCACCGGGGTGAATGGCGAAAAGATTAGTTAATTAGAGGGTGAGACACAGGGTTTAGGATTTATGTACAGGGGGGTTTAGAGAAGTAAGATGGAGGAATTGGGGTGTGTCCTGTCCTTCTTCTTCTTCTTCTTCTTCTCCATCTTCTTTGGTGATGGTGGCACCTTTGGATTGGTTATTACTAAAAGTGCACCCGAATAAGAATAAATGGTATTGGGGAAAAATGATAAATATTGTACACGTAACCATGGGTATAAAGATAGGTGTCTGTACGGAGGGCGGCACAGTGTGCTCATGGCTGGCTGCTGAGCAGACCTCTGTCGGGCTGAAAGAACATCTTTTAGATAAACAATTAATAAACATAAAAACCGAAAGAAGAACTGAAGCCTCTTCTCGTCCTTCGATACGCGGGCTGTCCCAAGGCCACTCCGGGCCCTTTTCCAGGCCCTTCAAACAGCCGAGAAAACCCGGCAATTGGCGTTCCCTGGGTGGGCACCCCCACACAACCTTTCGGGGGGGACAGCACCCTCAAAGCCCTGAAGACCAGAGAGAAGAAGAAAACAAAAAGCCAACAGAGTCTGCAAAAAACAGCAGTCACTGAGAATTTCATCTCTCAGTTTCTGCCGAAGACAATTCGTAGCAGAACAGCCCGACCGGACCCAGAAAGGCGCCCTAGGACCACCTCTCGTGATCTGCTGGACGAGACCGAGACCTCCGGACTGCCCTGACGAAAGATTTGGTAAGAAAGCCCAGAAATAAGAACATGGGGGACACACTTTCCCAGGAACAACGGGAAATTTTGTCCGCCTTACAAGGCGTGACACAAGCATACACAGAGGGAATTCCAAAGAAAGAATTAAAACAATTATTGCTATGGGCAAGCTAAACTACCCACTTGCAGAAACGTGCCTGCTATTCGAAGTGGGGTTTTGGCAGGAGATAAACAGACATTTATATTTCTTAGCTACTAAAAAGGATGAGACAGCGTTGAAGCTGCTGTCTCCTGCAAGAATAATGCTGGAAGGTATTTCTATGCAAACGAAATTCCAGGAAAACCAACAGATGCAGCAGACATCTGGGGGGCCCTCAAATGAGGGGGGAGCATGACTCCGGGAAAAAATTAGCTCTGGCCTTAAAAGGCCAAGAGGAAAATGCTCTTGGAGAAAAAGAGCAAGAAATAATATTAAAACACCCGGTCCCAAAACCCAGAAACCCCAGGAAACTCCCAAAGCGTCCGGAAACTCCAGAGAGCATGGAGGACTCAGGAGCAGAAGGGGGGGAGCAGGGGGGGGAGAAGGGACGGGGGGGGCGCTTTCTCGCGGCACCGCGGCGACGGAGCAGGGAAGCCAGGCTGCAGCAGAGCAGGCGGGGAGCGCAGGTGAAGAAAAAACAAGGGACACGTGTTTTCGCGCGGCTTTGCTTGACTCAGGGCCGGGGGCGGCGGCGGTCCCGACCGGCAGGGGTGCGGAAGCGTCGTGCGGCGGGCGAAATTCGCGAAAACTCGGGGAACCACAAACCAATGCCGGGGCGTCTGACCCAAGCAGCGAAACCGGGGGATTTGCGCAGCCCCAGAAAGCTGCCATGCGGAGACGTAGGAGGCGCACGGTTGTGACGTTAGAGCCCATGCGCAGATCAGCCCGAATTGCGGAACCGCGCGGTTGCCGGCGGGGGGAGGCTGCACGCACCGGCGAAGGGGGGATAGACACAGGGTCGGAGGAGGAGGAAACAGAGTCAGGGGCAGACCGAAGGGGAGATATCTCAGGGGTGGAACAAGATGGAGACAGTGAAAGTAGTTCGGGAGACACAGGGAGCGGCTCGGAGAGCACGCAGGCGCAGAGAGCACAGCGCGGGCGGGAGCGGGCCCCTGTAACATCCCGGGCGAGGAGGGGCCACGCCAGGGAGTTCATATCCCGGGGCCCCCCGCCTTCTCCAGACTTGGTGCCCTTGATCAAACACCCTCGGAGTCCAAGACTCACCCCTTCAAGAGAGATGTTCTGGTGTTCAAACCCCAATTTCAACTGAATTAAAAGCCGAGCAAACCGGTCTGGAACGGGCGGCCAACATGGCCGCCGACAGGAAGTGGAGCAGTAGAGTACGCTACGTCACCAGAGACAGGGAGGCCGGTGACAGCGCCATCTGGTGGCTGGAAGACAGAAGTGCACGCCATGCCGGATTGGATCGGCGGAGCCACAGCGCCATCTCGTGGCGAGACTGCAACAATGCAGCAATTTTTCCCAACATTGTATAAAAAGAAAAGCATTTTAAAGAAAACAATGCCAACACAACAAAAGGATTATCCATCGACTTCAAGGTTTCATGAAGATGATGAAAGCTCAGATGAAGAACAGCTACAAGAAGGAAATGTTATAAGGATCACAGCATCAGAAGGGGTTCCTATATGGATGCTGTCAGCAGCAGAAGCAACAAAGAGCTTCTTGCATTCAGTGGACACAACAAAAAATGAAACATCAACAGGATCCTCGAGCTTCCTTTTCGGATTTGGGAGCGAGGCCAAAAACCTCAAGGTGAAGAATGAGACGTGATGAACCAACGACATCCACAATACCATTATTCATGCAAATTCCAACGGAACCTGAAGAAGAAGAATTTCAGGAGCCGGTGAAGACAATGGATTGGAAGCGAATCAGAAAAGCATTGGCAAAAGAAAAGCATTTATTTCCGGGATCAGGAGATCTGACAATGCCAGTGACATATGATGCCCAGGGACAGAACCCAAGGTGGGAAAGGATGGGTCATGAAATACTCAAGGACTTAGGGAAGGCGGCTCAAACTTTTGGGCTGAATTCACAATACTTCAAACAGCTACTAAGAGGGACATTCGCTACATATGATCTTACACCATATGACATTCGAAGTATTGTGGCAGTGATTCTCACTGACACTCAAAGCCTTGTCTGGGAAAAAAGGTGGAGAAAATATCTTGCTGAATTACGGAACAGATACCAAGGTGGACCGAATGCAAACCTCACAGAGGGGCAGTTAGCAGGAGATCCTCCAGATGACAACCCAGGGGAACAAGCAGTTAGGCTGCCACGAAGAGTGTTAAGTGAAATCAAGGAAGCAGCGAGGATGGCAATTATGCAAATCACACCAGCAGGAGCTCCAGAAGTCCAATTTTCTTGCATCAAGCAAGATCCCACAGAGCGATTCATGTCGTTCATCGATCGACTCACGCAAGCCGTGGATCGACAGGTGACGATAGAAGAAGCGAAGAGGCCTCTCTTGGAAAGCTTAGCTTTCGGCAATGCCAACCCGGATTGTCAACGGGTGATTAGCGCCATGCCAGGACGGCCATCCTTGGCAGAGATGGTGGAGGCATGCAGCAAGGTGGGAACACCTCAGCATGTCGCAGCGATTGTGAAGAACGAATTGAGAGAGGAATGGGAGAATCAATTAAAGGGACATTCAGAAAAGCAAGCAGAGGACAAGACACTGGAAAAGATGCTGGAAAAAATACTGCATCAACAGAATGAGAACATCAACAAAGTTCTTGCGACGATGCAGAAAAAGAACAATCCCCCAAGAGGACAGTGCTATGATGTGGGGAGCTTGGGCACATGAAAAGGAATTGTGCACAAACACATACGCCAGCGCCGGTACAGAAGGCGGAAAGGCCAGTTTGCGCACGGTGCGGGAGAGGAAGACACTCTGCGAAAGAATGTTATTCCTGGACAGACGTGGATGGAAATCCGTTACCGTATCCGGGAAACGCGAGGCGCAGCGCGGACCAGCGCGCTCAGACACAAGTACTGGCGGTGTCGCAAGAGCAGACAGGGCAATCATCAGTGAGCAACAAGCAGACGCCCTCAGCAAAACCCTCAGCCGATTCCACAGTGACCCAGACCTCCTCCCACCAGGGGCACAGTGCGCATTGGCAGCTTCAAAATTAGTATGCTTTCTAGACGAAAGTCATGCGGAAATACCAACAGGTGTCCATGGGGACTCATATAAGAAGCAAGATTTCTTGATAATTGGGCAAGATAAGTGCAGTATTCTTGGACTCATTGTCTATCCAACAGTTATCTCAGCGGACAAAAATACAGAGTTGACAGTATTGGCAAGAGCACTTCGTCCACCATTGACTGTACCAGAAAACACTGTGGTTGCGAGAGCCTTTGCACTGCCGCCACACGCAGTTGGAGAGGTCATGTCAATCTTCGACAAAGAAGGTTTCCCTATGAAGGAACATGTTGAAGTACATACAACATGGGTGAAGCACATAGGTCGAGACCGACCCATGCTCACATGCCAATTGACATGCGGGAACAGAACAATAGCGATCACAGGCATGCTCGATACAGGGCGGATGTAACAGTGATATCATACATCTTTTGGCCACGCAGTTGGAGCTTGGTCGTGCCATTGGGTTCTCTCTCAGGCATAGGGGGAGCATCTCTGTGTCTGCAAAGTGAGAATTCTGTCGTTGCCACGGGACCAGGAGACAAGACAGCGGTCATTCGTCCTTTTATTGTCCAAAAGCCGATCACAGTCTGGGGTCGAGACCTTTTGGCACAATGGGGTGCGAAGATCGAAGTGGATTTTTAGTAGGGTCACTGCAGCACTCCCCACACTGAAACTGACATGGAAAACCAATAAACCAGTTTGGGTGGATCAGTGGCCCCTTGAGCGGAAAAAGTTGAGTGCTTTGAGAAACCTGGTCCGAGAACAATTGCAGGCGGGACACATCAAGCCAACAGACAGCCCTTGGAATTCTCCAGTGTTTGTCATCAAGAAAAAACTATCGGGCAAATGGAGATTGCTACACGATCTCAGGAAGATCAACGACGTCATAGAAGACATGGGACCGCTTCAATTGGGACTTCCATCTGTCTCAATGATTCCCAGAGATTGGCAGCTTGTGGTCATTGACCTCAAGGATTGTTTTTTCAGTATCCCACTCCATCCAGATGACGCTCCGAGATTCGCCTTTTCAGTTCCGAGTATCAACAAGGAAACGACTCTGCAGCGGTACCATTGGGTCGTTCTTCCACAGGGCCTCAAAAACTCTCCGACGATCTGCCAATGGTACGTGGCACGAGCTTTGGCACCAGCACGGAAGAAATTTCCAAAGGTAAAGATCATTCATTACATGGATGATTTGCTCATTGCAGCATCAACACAACAGGAGCTGCAAGAAGCTCGTGACTGTGTGATCGCAGAGGTGCAAAAGGCAGGTCTAGAAATCAGCATTTCGAAGATTCAAGAGGTTGCACCTTGGAAATATCTAGGGTGGAAAATTTCAGAAAGAACAATAAAGCCTCAAAAGGTGGAGATCAGCACTAAGATCACCAATCTGCACGATTTGCAACAGCTTCTGGGAGAAATCAACTGGATGAGGCCGGTTTTGGGAATCACAAACACCGACATCCCAGCGTTGCTTGATCTTTTGAGAGGAGACACAGACATTCGTCTCCCAGGACACTCACGCAAGAAGCAAAAAAGGAATTGGAGAAAGTTGCAGACGCGATACAGAAAAGGCAGGCACATCGATTTGTTCCAACGTTGCCTTTTCAGTTGGCAGTGCTGGGGAAGAAAACACAGTTCCATGGTTTGATCTTCCAATGGGACGAGTCGCAAAAGGACTCTTTGATAATCATAGAGTGGATTTTCCTACCACACAGGCCCGCAAAAACAATTCTTACAGATTTGGAGATGGCAGCACAGATCATCATAAAAGCGAGAACAAGGTTGCTGACGATGGCAGGAAGAGAATTTTCAACCATCAGGTTACCCTTGAAACAAGACTATTTCGAGTGGGCGATGCAACAATCGAAAGACCTGTTAATCGCATTGCTGGCGTTCCCGGAACTTGCACAATCCACTTTCCGCAACACAAGATACTGCAATCGCAAATATGTTATAAAACAAAACCAAGAATAAGTGAAGAACCTTTGGACGGGATCACAGTGTTCACGGATGGCTCAGGGAAGACGCACAAATCAGTGATCACGTGGAGAGACTCAACGACAGGGGATTGGGAATCTGATGTGAGGAAGGTTCAGGGCTCTCCACAAATTGTGGAGTTGGCAGCTGTTGTCCGAGCATTTCAGTTGTTTAAACAACCTCTCAATCTGGTGACAGACTCCGCATATGTTGCGGGTGTGGTCAAGAGATTGGAAGGTTCGCTCTTGAAAGAAGTCAGTAATGGGGTTTTATACTCCTATCTGACGAGCTTGAAGGCATTGCTAGAGGGCAGGGAAAGAGAGTATTTTATCACACACATTAGAGCGCACACGACACTTCCGGGATTTCTAGCGGAGGGAAATGCTCGAGCGGACAGGTTGACAATGCCCATTTCGCAAACACTGCCGGACATTTTTGAGCAAGCAAGGTTAAGTCATGCGTTCTTTCATCAGAATGCGCAAGCGCTGATGGAGTCCTTTCGTCTCACAAAGACTCAGGCGAGGGAGATCATTAGTGCTTGTCCAGACTGTCAGTTTGTGCAGCCACCTTCTTCCACCGGAGCTATCAATCCGCGGGGGCTGCAAAGTCTTCAGTTGTGGCAAGCTGATGTCACGAAATATCCATCTTTTGGGAGGCTCAAAAATGTTCATGTTTCTGTAGATACATTCTCAGGTGCAGTCTTTGCTTCAGCACATGCAGGGGAAACAGCAGACCATGCTTGCCGACATTTTCTGCAAGCATTTGCAGCATTAGGTGGGCCTCAGGAGATAAAAACAGATAACGGTCCAACGTATACGGGCAGGGTGCTTGACAAATTCCTGAAAAAATGGGGTGTCAGACACACGTTCGGTATTCCACATTCACCCACAGGTCAAGCGATCATTGAAAGAACACATCACACCCTGAAATCCCTTCTGGACAGACAGAGAAGGGGTGAACCAGAGGCAACATCTCACATGAAATTAAATAAGGCACTGTATGTGTTGAATTTCCTAAATAGCTCATCCTCGGAACCTAATCCACCAATCGTGAGACACTTTCTAAATAGCACACAGGCAAAGCTAAGGGAAAACCCTTTGGTTTTGATCAGGAACCCAGAGACAGGACAAATAGAGGGTCCTTTCAGACTAATCACTTGGGGCAAGGGTTTCGCTTGTATCTCCACAGATCGAGGTCTAAAGTGGGTGTCGGCGCGGCACGTGAAGCCATTCCGAACGCGAGAACCCGAGAACGCTGATCCGAGAAACAAAGAGACGAGTACTCAGACAGAAGTCGAGACTCAGGCCGGAAAGAGCGATCCCGAAGAAAAATAAAAAGAAACTAAGGACTTTGGGGATTTCTGTATAAAAGCGTAATAATGAGTGTCATGATGCTTATGTGCATCATTCTTTCATTCATTGCAGCAAGTAAGGGAGAAGATTTACCTGTAAATCAGCCAAGGCAAAATCTATGGGAGACTTTGGCTCAAGCAGCAAATCTAGATAGTATTTGCCTGACACATTCGAGGCCAGGAAAACCATTTTCTGCATGCATGGTTGGATTGCCAGTGGACGAATGGCCAATTCCAGGGCATTCCGCAGTTAACATTTCACAGGTCATTGAAAATCCTGTGAAAGAGTGGTGTGCTTGGACACATCTACTTCCTGTGGCTTCTACAGAACCTCAGGAATTGGAGATTTTTGGGTCCATGACAATGGGATTCTGCATGCAGTTTGAAGTTCCGGAGGCCACGAAGGCAAAAACTATCGATTTAACTCCCAATCATGAGTTTTATAAGAATGCATCGGCTTGGTGCAAATATACAAAAAGAACTGCCAAAGGATCAATCCAAGTCCCAGTGCAATTGCCACGGGGTTTGTTTTTAATTTGCGGGGACAGAATTTGGCACGGCATTCCTGCTAATGCCACGGGAGGTCCATGCGGCATTGGAGAAATTTCAATGCTGTCGCCTGATTTGAACATGTTAAGAGAGAAAAGGCGCAGAAGAAAAAGATCAATCCAAAATTATGCGACAGATTGCAATGACGAAGTATTTTCTTGGGATAAGAAAACAAGCATTGCTACGGCGATTTTCTCACCTCAAACAGCATCAGGGGTGGCTTTAACTCAGATCGACCACATGGGTTGCTGGTTGAGCAAACATGAACGGTCTGTGTCTGTCGCATTGGATGACATGTTAAAAGACGTTAGTGGTATAAGACAGGCGACTCTTCAAAACAGAGCTGCAATCGATTATCTATTGCTCGCCCATGGACATGGTGTGAAGAGTTTGAAGGGATGTGCTGCATGAATCTCTCAGATCACTCAAAATCGATTCATGAAAGTATTAGAAACATAAAAGACAGCGTAAATAAGCTTGGTGAGATCACGGGATCATGGATTGATCAGCTGGTAGATTTCTTTGACATTTCTCCTATTTGGAGAAGAATTTTAAGGGTGGGGTTTTATGTTTTAATAGTCCTACTAGTCCTCATGATTGTCGTCCCGTGCATTTTTGTATGTCTGAAGCGCGCCATGAATCGGGTGATAAAAGAGGTTTTCTTGGTGCAAACAGAAGGGGAGATGTGGGATCTCAGGATTTGAGTCCTGGCATGCCGGGCCCCCGAGACCACCCTTGGGGGTCTCGGGAGTCCTGGAATGTTGCCAGAAGTGTCTGGTGGCAGGACTTTGACCCTACACGGGAGACGACACCTTTATGAAGATAAGAGGGCTTCACCGGGTGAAGGGTGAAAAGATTAGTTAATTAGAGAGTGAGAAACAGGGTTTAGGATTTATGTACAGGGGGGTTTAGAGGAGTAAGATGGAGGAATTGGGGTGTGTCCTGCCCTCCTTCTTCTTCCTCCTCTCCTCCATCTTCTTTGGCCACGGTGGCACCTTTGGATTGGTTATTACTAAGAGTACACCGAGTTATAACAATAGATGGTATTGGGGAAAAATGATTAATATTGTATACGTAGCAAGGGTATAAAGATACGTGGCGGTCCGGGGGACGGCACAGTGTGCCCATGGCTGACTGCTGAGCGGATCTTTGTTCGGCTGAAAGAACATCTTTTAGATAAACAATTAATAAACATAAAACCAGAAAGAAGAACTGAAGCCTCTTCTCGTCCTTCGATACGCGGGCTGCCCCAAGGCCACCCCGGGCCTTCCAGACCCCTCAAACAGCCGAGATAAACCGGACAGCAGGTAACAGCCGAGCTGAGCCAGGTGATAGAGGGAGCAGAGTGTGACCATGGGACCAGAGCATTGAACTGAGGAGGAGAGGAATCGCAGGGACCAATCCAGTGATACGGAAGCCCTTATATTGTGAGGCTTTTTAATTTTTACTTGTCAAAAGAGAAGTACAGTTTTTTGGTGTTTTTTTCTCTCTCTTCGCTTTCCTTCTCTTTCCATGTTTCTTTTTTTTCCCAGTCCCCCTTTCCTTTTCCCTTCTGAGAGAGCCAGGCTCTTCTGGAGGGCCTGTGATTGGAAAGGTGGGCTCTGTCAGAGGAGGGCCTGTGATCGGCCAGTCAGGATGGGACTATGGGCAAACAGGGGATCCCCAAGGGGAGGAGTAGAAATTGAGAGGTACCAATAGGTCTACCTTCAAATAGCCCACTGGGAAGGAAACTAGACCTGTGGAAATACGACCAGAGATCAGTATGAGTTCAAAGTGATTCACTATTGCATGGTAGAATGGACCAGAAGGGAAATTAGGAGTGACTATGTATACTGGCTGAGATATGGGTCAGACAAAGGATGGATGTGGCAGGCATTAAACATCCATGTAAGAGCTAAGAAACCATTCAATCAGGAAGAGACTGACTATGCTGCCTGCTTGGGACAGGGAGACCTCACCCTCAAAGGTGAGCATGTTTAAGGTATCAGAAAATAGAGAATGGGACCCATTAGAACACTTACCCCCTCCACGTCCAATAGCCCCAGATGCATCTCCCCTACCCCCTGATGGGCCTAGTCAAAACACCAGGAAGAGGGTGGAACAATCAGAGGAAAGCAGATCAGGGGATGGGAACCAAGCAGCAGGATTAAATCCCTGCGGGAAGTACCCCTGTGTGCGGTGCAGGGAAGAATTAGATTTGTAACCGTGCCTCTCAGTTCTTCTGACATGAGAATGCTCAAGAAATAATTGAAAGGATTACTAGATTAGTGGACCAGTTGATTAGTGGACCAGTTTCTGGGGCCCAATATTTATACATGGGAGGAGATGCAATCAATAATGGTTTTGTTGTTCACATCAGAGGAAAGACTGTTCACATCAGAGGAAAGACATCACAAAGATGATCCAAGTGTGAAAGGACCTCCTGGAGACCTGAAAATGCCCACAGTGCACCTCACCTGTGACTACAACAGCACTGGGGGGGAAAAACATGGAGGAATATAGAACACTGATTACATGTGGTATCAAAGAGACAGCTTCATGTAATCAAAATGCCCGTAAGGCTTTCTATGAGCAGAAAAAGAGGGAAGAAATCCCAACAGAGTGGTTAGAAAGTTTGAGGAAAAATATGAGGCAGTATTCAGGAGCTGACCCTGACACAGTGGCCGGACAGATTTTACTAAAGATAAATTTTGTCACTCATGCCTGGCCAGATATATGGAGAAAGTTAGAAAAGCTCGATGGTTGGCAAGAAAGGAGATTAGAGGATCTTTTAAGAGAAGCACAGAAGGAGTATGTAAAGAGGGACTAAGAGAAGGCCAAGGCAAAAGCCAGGGTAATGGTAACTGCCATTAGGGAAGGAAACCAGCACATAAAGAACTACCCAGGTAAGGGAGGGGGATTCCAAGTGCAAGAAGATAGATGGAGGGGGGACGCAGCTCCTTGGGACTGGGCACAAAAAGGAGAATTTGGGAAATAAGGGAACCCAGGACCAGTTTCATTTTACAGTAAAGAGAGTGGGCATATCAGAAAGAATTGCCCCAAGAGGGAAAGGGAGCTGAGGGTCTATGAGACTGAGCAAAAAGGAGAAGTTGAAGTCCAGGGGTGTCAGGGAATGTGCTGGTTTGACCAGGAAGAAGTGGGAATTCTGGGATGCTGTGGTCAAACCAATGGGTGCTCGGATTTTGATATTGGCACCTGGTGTGGCCAGTGGGGTTTGGACACACCTCCGAGAACACACAGGGGTTAAAAGCAGAGCTTCAGGCCTGGGAGGCTCTTTTGGGACTTCGAGGGAAAGAGGTCGGATCGCCCTCCCTCGTCCAGCTGTTGCTGCTGGGCAGGGGAGGGGCAGCCATGTGGTAGGCCTGGGCCTGGACAGAGATGGGAGATGAAGAGGCCCTTGAGGATGGAAGAGTGGAGGAGCATCAAGAGACATCAGGTAGCCACCCTCCCCAGGAGAGAGAGAGGGAGAGCCAGCGACGGAATGTGATAGCAGCCGGCCGAGGAGGAGAAGGGGTGGGCGTGTGGTGAGAAGGTGCCCGGCAGCAGTGTGGGAGTGCCGGAGCTCTGGGACAGGCAGAGACTGAAATTTTTAACCCTTTTCTTACATGATTGAGACCTTGCAAAATGCTGATCCTCCAGGAGCTGAATAAGAAGAGAGATAAGAGATGAGATAACAAGGACTAGGCCCGAGGGAAGTGGAGAAGACTGACTGAGTGGGGGGAGAGATGATTGGAGTGGCCTTTTGGCTGGACTTTTCTTGTGTGGCCATAGACTGAACCAGTTTTATTTCTGTGACACAGAGACTGCATTTAGGGGGAGGCAGTGCCTCAGAACCGGGAGGGTTCATTGTGGGGACCCCTCGGCCCTAGCGGGTGAAAAAATGGGGGGGACAGATGTCCCAAAGCAGAGACTGTGCCTTTTTGGAGTGAGACAAGGCATCCTTAAAAGACAACCCTAAAAGCAGCTCTGGTCCATGCATAGTGGTGAGAGCACTGGGCATGGAAGGAACATGTCACGATGGCAAAAGGACTTTCCGGGTGGTGCTGAGTGACATGGAAGCACACACGAGGTTTCAGCGTGTTTCCAGGGGAAGCCTATGGTGAAAGAAGGACTCCTCTCCTCCTCATGAACTGGAGATTGAGTATTCTAAAGGGTGGTGCCAGACTGAGAGTTGGTGATTTGGGGGAATGTATTGCATTGGGAAATTTGGTGGGGGGGAGGAGGAAAGCGCTTTTGTAAGGTTTTTTGGTTTTTTTTTTCCTCTTTCTTATTTTCTTGTAATTTAGTTAATAAAGTTTTCTTTATTTCTAAGCAGGAGCCTGCTCTGCTTATTCCAGGTCACATCACAGAGCAGACACCAGGGAGAGGGTATTCTCATGGGGGTGCACTGGCTCTGTGCCAGGCCTAAACCATGATAGTTTTTGGTGGAGAATGTGGGAGTCCAGGCTGCCTCAGAGGTAATAGGCACTGAAGCACAACTCCTCCTGGCACCCCGACTACCAGTATTGGGGTGGATGTTCAAAGCAAAAGTTCCCTCTACGCACCATGCCACCAGTGCTACATGGAGCAAATGGATTGCTGTTATCACACAGCGTGCCCGTACTGGAAAACTGAATCGCCCTGGGATTCTGGAAATAATTACAAACTGACCAGAAGGTGAAAACTTTGGTCTCGCTGATGAAGGGGAACAAGAAGTGACACGGGCTGAAGAAGCTCCACCATACAACCAACTGCCAGCAGGAGATACACGATAAGCTCTCTTTACTGATGGTTCGTGCCGCATTGTGGGAATGAACCAGAAGTGGAAAGCAGCCGTATGGAGCCCCACACGACAGGTGGCAGAGGCCACTGAAGGAGAAGGTGGATCAAGCCAACTTGCTGAACTCAAAGCTGTTCAACTGGCCCTGGACATTGCTGAGAGAGAGAAGTGGCCAAAGCTCTACCTTTATACTGATTCATGGATGGTAGCCAATGCTCTGTACGGATGGCTGGAGTGGTGGAAAGAGGCTAACTGGCAACGTAGAGGAAAACCAGTTTGGGCTGCTGAAGAGTGGAAAGACATTGCTACCAGGGTAGGAAAACTGCCTGTGAAAGTCCGCCATGTAGATGCCCATGTACCCAAGAGTAGAGCTAATGAGGAGCACCAAAACAATGAGCAAGTAGACCAGGCTGCAAAGATAGGGGTGTCCAAAATAGACCTAGATTGGGAACATAAGGGAGAGTTATTCCTAGCTCGATGGGCCCATGATGCCTCAGGCCATCAGGGCAGGGATGCCACCTATAAGTGGGCACGAGACCGAGGGGTGGATTTAAGCATGGACAGTATTGCTCAGGTTATCCATGACTGTGAGACGTGTGCTGCCATCAAGCAGGCCAAGCGAGTGAAGCCCCTCTGGTACAGTGGGCGGTGGTCCAAGTACAAGTATGGGGAGGCCTGGCAGATTGACTACATCACACTGCCCCAGACACGCCAGGGCAAGCGCTATGTGCTGACCATGGTGGAGGCCACCACTGGATGGTTGGAAACCTACCCTGTGTCTCATGCTACAGCCCGGAACACCATCCTGGGCCTTGAAAAGCAAGTTCTGTGGAGACATGGCACCCCTGAGAGGATCGAGTCAGACAATGGGATTAATTTCAAGAACAGCCTTATCAACACCTGGGCTAGGGAACATGGCATTGAGTGAGTGTACCATATCCCCTACCATGCACCAGCTGCAGGAAAAGTGGAGAGGTACAATGGACTACTAAAAACTCAGTTGAAAGCTTTGGGTGGGGAATCTTTCGTAAATTTGGGAGCAATATTTAGCAAAGGCCACCTGGTTAGTTGACACCCGAGGTTCCACCAGCCGAGCAGGTCCTGCCCAGTCTAAGTCCCTGAATATAATAGAAGGAGACAAAGTCCCAGTGGTACATATCAGAGGTTTGTTAGGGAAGACTGTGTGGATCAATTCTGCCTTGAGTACAGGCAAACCCATTCGTGGGGTTGTCTTTGCTCAGGGACCAGGTTGCACGTGGTGGATAATGCAAAGAGATGGAACAACACGATGTGTACCTCAGGGAGATCTGATTGTGGGGTAAGAATGATATGCAATATCACTGTTCATTGGATGTTACTGCCATTGTCTGTACATTAAACCATACAGACATGAGATAGAAGGAAATGTGTAAGTGTTGAATGTCTGGGCAAGTGGAAGATGGAGAAGGAAATGTGTAAGTGTCGAAGGTCTGAGCAAGTGATAGATGGAGTTTTAAGTGAGTAAAGTGAAAAGGGGGAATCCTGCAGCTCTGTAATATAGGGCCTGGATTCAGTGGTCCAGTGTGGGGATGTGATGAAGGCATGATGGGTATTGCTTGTAAATTTTGGGGGAACAGATGGAAATTTTGTATGAATAATGCATGATGTGTTGTAGTATGTTGATGATATGGGGATAAGGGGTGGAATGTCCTGGGGTGACGTTATGATGCTTCTATCTCCATTCATCTGTTCTGTGCCTTTAAGACCGGCTCTGAAGAGTGGGAGTTTTGTTTGGGTTTCTCTTATCAGGGACACAGAGAGGGGCAGTACATAGGGCTGTTTTTCACTTCTTGATTTCAGCTTGCTGCTTTGCTTGCTCTCTTTTCTGCTCTCACTTCTGCTCTGCTTTGGCTTCTGCTTATTAGCTAGTTCTAGCTAAACAGTCCACATTGCTTCCTGGACTGTTTCTCCTCTCCTGTTTCTGTGACCATCTCGAACCTGCTCCGGACTGGGACCCGGGAACACCAAAGGTTTGGCTGCAGCAGCTGCCCCAGCACTGGAGGGATTGAGAACAGAGCAACCACCCCTGAAAGAGACTTTCTGATTTTGCCATCTTTCTCAGAGTGGTGTCATCTGGTATTGTTCATTTTGTGTGCTGGGGGATGCTGTGCCAGTCAAATAAACAGGTTCTTTCCACCTCTCTCCGAGGAATTCTTCCCGAACCAGTTGGAGGGGAGGGGCAGTGTGGGTTTGCTTTCTGGAGGGGCCCTCCTTTGCAGATTCTTTAACAAACTTGCCCTAAACCAGGACAACAGGAAAGGCAGTTTCTGCTGGAGCAGGAGGCTCTGCCTGCAATGGGCTCCAACAACTCCAGCAAGGCCATGCTGACTTCAAAATTGCTTCCTACAGCACTATATTCTATTAATTGTTATAGCTCCTGAAATGTGGAGTAAATAACTGTGCTGGTGATCTTTCCATCTGATCATGATCAGAATAAGCCAGAGACATATAAATTCATCTGGTATTCTATCATGAATCCTGCAGGGCAAATTCTGTTAGTAGAAATCCACCTGTTCAATCTTTTACACATTTGACAAATTCTGGGTTGAGATTGGATCCAGCAACTCCCAGTCTCCTCTCTTTGAAGGAATTTTAGAAGTCTAGGGGCCTTGCAAAAGTTTGAGGAACTATGGTGGCTGTTGAGAATCATTTTGCCACGTCACATCTCGGCAGGAGTTTCTCCAATAAAGACATAAACCCTTTGCCTGAAGCTCCCACTGTGCCCATGACAGGAACCCCTGTGAGTGTCTGGGACATCCTGGCTCTTTGGCAGCCTGGGGACTCCTGGGATGTCACCGTGGAGCCCCCGTGAATGCCTGAGACAGATCGGTGCCTTTGCAGCACAAGGTCCTCTGGGATGTTACCATGGAATGGTTGTGACTGCCTCTGACTACAGGGCTCTTTACCATCCCCAGAAACTCCTGGAAGGTGTCCATGGAGCCCCTGTCTGTGCCTGTGACATTCCAGCTCTTAAACAGCCTGGAGACTCCTGGAAACTCCCCATGGAACCCCTCCGAGCGCCTATGAAAAATCTGATCCTTAGCAGGCAAACATTGCCAGGACCCCTATTGCTATGGGCAGTTTCCGTGGCAACCATCACCAGCCTCCTGTTGCTATGGTCAGTTTCCATGGCAACCATCACCAGGACCCCTGTTGCTATGGTCAGTTTCCATGGCAAGCCTCACCAGACGCTGTTGCTATGGTCAGTTTCCATGGCAGCTCCATGGAGACCCCATGCCGGTGTGGTTGCCATGGACACCAGCTCAGGCCTGCAGCCAGAGCCTGTTGCCATGGCAACCACTGGCAGCCCCATCCCCAGGCTCATGGGATCCCAAAACCACTGAATTGGCTGAGCTGGGAGGGACCCATCAGGATCCTCCAGTCCAACTGCTGGCCCTGCACAGGACACCCCAACAATGCCAGCCTGGGCCTGGCAGCGCTGTCCAAACGCTGCTGCAGCTCAGAGAGCCCTGGAGCTGGGACCCTTCCCTGGGGAGCCTGGGCAGGGCCCCAGCAGCCTCTGGGCAAAAACCTTTTCCTGACATCCAACCTGAGCCTGCCCCGACTCAGCTGCAGCCATTCCCTCCACTCCTGTCCCTGGGCACCAGAGGGAAGAGGTTCCCACAGCCCCAGCCAGGGACCCGCTCCCAAGGCTGTTGCCATGGCCACCAGGGCTGGGACCTGCTGGGATGCTCAGTTTCCGGGGCCCAGGGTTCAGGAATGGGATTCCCCAATTTCCTGCTCCTGCTAAAACTGCACTGCCCTTGCTGCCCTCCCAACTCCCATGGAAAGCACAAAAGGCAAAGATCCTGGGCTGGGATAAGAACAATTTACTGAGAACACCAACGAGATAAGGAACAAACGAAAACAGAAACAATATTGATAACAGAAGGGACTGTTTACAGGAAAAACTACAACACAACTTTCTGGGTCTTCCTGGCCACAATTTCCCCTTCCTGGAAATTTCACCCTTCTCCTCAGAGAGAGAGAGAGTTCCTTTCCTTCCTGTGGCAATGACTTGAGGTGGGAGTGAATGTAATGACAGGGCCATGGCCAGACCCTCATGTTTTTCAATGCCAAATCATGTCATTGGGAGGGGCAGGAAAAGGGACAACCGTCTTCCCAGCATGGATCACAGGGGAAATGGATCCCCAGGGCTCTTCCCAACGTGGGTCCCCCAATGATAAATGAAGTTGGGGCAGTGCACAAAAATCCTCCTGCGCTTGGGGCACTGGCGGGCCTTCCCTTTCCAGTGCCTCCGTTGGTGACTGGTCAAGTGAGAGCTCTAGGTGAAGCTCTTCCCACACTGGGGACACTCATAGGGCCTCTCCCCAGTGTGGATGCGCCGGTGGGTGATGAGGTGGGAGTTGTGCTTGAAGCCCTTCCCACACTCAGGGCAGCGGAAGGGCCTCTCCTCTGTGTGAATCTGCTGGTGCTGGAGGAGATTGGAGCTGGTCCGAAACCTCTTCTGACACTGGGGACACTCATAGGGCCTCTCCCCAGTGTGGATGCGTTGGTGCCTGATGAGTTCTGACCTGCAGCTGAAGCCCTTCCCACACTCCCCACACTCGTAGGGCCATTCCCCAGTGTGGATCATCTGGTGGCGGATCAGGGTGCTGCTCTGCCTGAAGCTCTTTCCACATTCCAAGCACTTGTGGGGCTTCTCCCCATCATGAATCTGCTCATGCACCACCAGCTCTGAGCTCTGTCTGAAGCTCTGACCACCTTCTTGTCTAAGGGAGGGTCTTTCCTCCTCAGAGCACCCCAGACTGGGTTTGCAGCCCCTCTTCCTATGGAATCTCTGGGGATTTTCCTCCCCATTGAATTCCAGTGCCCTGGAGTCACTCATCACGGCCTCTTTCACAAGGTTCTGCTTTGGGGATTTGTCCTCCCTGGTCTCCATCCTCAGCTTCTTGTCTGGGAGAGGAAAGACAAGGAGAGGATGGGATTTGCCTCCGTGCCACAGGGGAGGGGAAGGAGATTCCCTCAGAGCATCCCCAGCACGATGGTGTTGGCAGCAGGGTTGTCCTGCAGCTGGGGGCCATGCTGGGCTGGGAGATGGAGCCGGAGAGAGGGGGAATGGGGCACTGACTTCCTCCTCACCTGCCTGGGTATCCTGGGGATCCTTCTTTTTCCTCACAGCCTCCTTTTCCATGTGGCAAAGGTGTGGGGATGGGGAATCCTGTTCTGGGAAGAAAACAAGGAATGAGTACATTTAGGTTTTCACTGGGTTTAAGGCAAACCTGGGGAGGGTCTAAACCAGAATTACAATTTAAAAGAAAATGAAGATCCAGGCAACAATATAGAAACTCTGCCTTAAACTGACAGAGTCAGGATATAACCTGACACCCTGTTGGTCAGGGTTGCGGCAGCAGTCCCATTAAATGGTGACTGCAGTCCTGTTGGAGTGATCAACGTGATTCTCTCAAAGCAGTGATCCTGCAGAAGGATCTGGTCTTCCTCTGAAGGTCCAGTGGTGGTTATGGAGCTCTTGTCCTCTGGGAATCCAGTAGGCAAGCTGCTCCTGATTGTAGCAAGGCTCAGCTTATATCCAGGTAGGAATGCTTGGATCCGCCTCCTGGGTGGAGCACCCCACATTGGGATGATGGAATTTTATCAGTCCTGCAGTGACACTCAATGGCCCATTCACAGAAGATATCTCCCCTGGAGGGCGTTATCAGGGCTGAGTCATGGAAGAGATAAAGAACACTGCCCCACCTGTTTATAGCAGTTGATGAAGGTAGGGATTGAAAATATGCATTTGGTTACATCTTGCATGGCAACCTGAAACAGTGGGGTAATCCCTGCTCAGGGGGTGAACACCACCTCCCTTACCCAAACTGGCTCAGGTGTAAAACCCCACACACAGGGGACAATATTACACTTGCCCTGCTCCAGGCTAGGTCTCTGTCCCTTGTCACTCATCTTTTCTCTTACTTTCCATCTCTCTACCTCACATTTACTGTTCAATAAAATCCGTTTTGGATTTCGTCACGTCAGTACTTTAATTGGGGCAGTGGCATCTCTCTAACAATTTTCTTAACCAAATTGCCATATTATTTTTGCACAGTGAGTTCAGGGCACTGTTCTCTGACCCCAAGTGCCTTTGAAAACATCATGGCTCCCTCCACTGATGAGATTGTGGTTCTCTCTGGAAGAACTCTTGGAAACTTGGACACAGTCCCTCCTTCCTCCTAGGGAGCTTATGGAGCTTATAAAATTTTATTTCTTTATGGGAGAAATGATGAGGAAAATGGCTTTTATGGGTGGCCACTGTAAAGAAAATAATTTGCTGTCTTTCTTTATAAAGTTGTTAAAATCACAGGAGGAAACGGAGCAAATGTTACCAGTGAGACTGACAAGGTTCATTCACCCCACGGTGAGGAATACAAGGCGGCTGAAAGTCCCAGAAGAAGCCCAGCTCAAGTAGATAAACTTCCGAATAAGTCCTGAATTCCCAGGCTTGGGGGCATTACCAAATGTGACAATCATTATTCTCTTTATCCCTGTCACCTTTGTGACTGCTACACTGAGCTTTCCATTCCTTTTAATAATCTGTATTGGGCCAAATTTCCACTTTCCTGTTATCGGAACTGGCCAGCAGCTGAGCTGGAGATGTGCAGGAAGCAATAAATATTGGAATTGCCACATCACTGCTTGGATTGTCTGTTTATTTATATTTAGGATTTGTTTGCGCTTTCATCCCAAGTTACTATTGGGAAGAGCATACATTCTTCAAAGTGATTTTGCAGAGTCAAGTTTGATTTCTGCCAAGTTTATTTTGTCCAGTGCCCAGAGGATGCTCAAGGGGTCTCTGTGCCTCTCGCACTGGGGGATGCTTGGGAGGGGTTTGGGGGGGGTTTTCCTGTCCCTGTCACCCCAGGCCATTCCCCAGGGGTTTTCCTGTCCCTGTCACCCCAGGGCATTCCCCAGGGGTGTCCCTGTCCCTGTCACCCCAGGGCATTCCCCAGGGGTGTCCCTGTCCCTGTCACCCCAGGCCTTTCCCCAGGGGGTCTCCATCATTTTCACCCAGGAAATGCCTGGGGGTTCTCCCTCCCTCTCACCCCTGTGCCAGGGGGTGCTCGGGGCAGTCTCTGTCCCTCTCAGCCCTGCTGTGACCCCACCCAAACATCATCGGGGTCAGAGGGACAGAGACACCCCCAAAGCCCCAGAAGGGCTGAACCTGGGATTTGGTTTGGGGCTGAGGATTTAGGAAGGGGCTGGAATTGGGGCTGGGCTTGGAGTTGGGGCTGAGATTTGGATTAGAGCTGGGATTGAGGTTAAGGCGAGACATGGGATTGGCTTTAGGGCTGGGGTTGGGATAGATGAGTTTGGGACTGGGATGAGATTAAATACAGAACTGTGAGTGTGTCTAAACATGGAGTGAGACTGAGACCAGGATTGGGGTCAGGTGTGGGACTGAGCTCACCCAGAGTGGGACAGGGGGGATGTCACAGTGGGAAGGTTTGGGGAAAATCCTGGTTTGGAGAAAAACAAGGTGTGAATGCCTTGGGTTGCAGACTCCTCCAACCCATGTCCATTTCTAGAAGTCACCTGATGTCCAAAAATCAAGAGTGAATCAAAAAAAGCCACCAGGAGTTTCCCATTTCCAGTCTCATGCCTCTTGGGTTATGGTTGGTCCCCCATCTCAGGGATGGTGGGGATCCCATGGGTCCTAGAGATCCCTCTTCTCCAGGGTCCTGCTTTTGGATTCTGGGAGGTTCTGGGGTCCCAAGGCCCCCCTCTCCAGCCTCCCCTAAATCCAGCAACTTGAGGTTCCCCCTTCTTTCCACCACCCTGTCCTGGTTAAGGGCAAATTTGGTTGAAACCCTCCAAAAGGAGTTTCCTCTAGAATGCTGATTCAGCAGCCTCACCTCCAGCCAATTTGGGAAAATATTTCCGGGGAGAAAAGTCTAACAAAACTTCGTTTTACGGGCAAATCATTCACCAGCACAAAATTTGAACAATATTAAGCAAAAAAACCTCCTGCTGCACCAAAATAGATGACAAACTCCGAAAGTCCCTCCTTTGGTTGTAGCTCCGGGCACTCAGCGTCTTATCAGTGCCTTATCAGTGGCTTATCAGTCTCTTATCAGTCTATTATCAATCTCTTATCAGTCCGTCCAGCACTGGAAATGCCTCGGCCCAGGCTCGTCCCGGTGGGCCTCAGGTGGGAGCTGCTGGTGGTATTCTGGTTGTTCAGTCCAGAGCAGGTTTAAACAGCTCCAAAGAAAAAGAAAAATCAAAGTCCAGGGAACTGCTCTGCCTCAGAGACCTAAAAACTGTTTAAAAGCAAAGGAGAGCTCTATCCTGCTGTCTGTCCATCCAGGAGCTGGAATGTGGAGAAGTGAGTGCAGTTTCTGAAAACAAACTGCAGGTTCTTCCTCCTTCACTTCGCTCTCAGAACCAGCCTTAAAGGTGCAGAACCCATTTCTGGGCTAAACACACCGATGGGGAACGAGCATCATGAAGTCACACCAGGACGCCCCTGTCAGGGTCAGGGGGTCCCGTCCCCGCCTCATCTCCGGGCTGCCGGGGGTCCCCCAGCTCCGGTATCGCCCCTTCCCCTCTCCCCGCCCCGGGGGTCCCCCGTTCCACAGCCCCGGCTCTCACGGGGTTCCCCAAAACCAATGTCCCGCCCCGTCGGTACCGGGCCATCCCCACGTGGACCCCCCGGGACCCTCCCGAGGGGCGATCGCGGCTCCTCTCCCCCCGAAAAAGCTCCTCTTAGGGAACCTGGAGATATCCGGGGCTCGAGTCCAGGATCTGCCGTCTCCGAACACTCTCCAAAAAATCCTCCCGGAGACCCCTGGCTGGAGCCGGGGCGAGCTCGGCCTCCGCCCTCCCCTGCGGCTCGGGGCTGGGGGCGATGCTCCCGGGGCAGGGGGTGCTGCAGGCTCGGCGTGCGGGCGCTGCGAGCGCCGCGATTCTCCCGCTCCCGCTCCTGCTCCTCCTCTCCCTCCTCTTCCTCGCGCACTTCCTCCGCTGCCAGCCCGGACCCCCCTTTCCCACCGCTCTGCCCCGCGGCCCCGCAGCACCGGCTGCTGGGTGGGGGAGCCCCCGATCGGCCCCAGGGCTGGGCAGGGGCTCGGGGACCCCCCCGGGGCGGATCCGTCCCCCCGGCCCGAGCCCCAAATTCCGCTCCGGGGCCGCCGGGCTCTGCGGGCCCGCCTGGCAACCGGTGAGTCATCAGCGGGAAAAGCTCTGGTTGGCTGGAAATTGGTTAGCGCCTCTTCTGATTGGCTGGAATTGTGAAAGGCGCTGCGCCCTGCCGGTGTCCCTGGGAGCTGCGGAGTCCAGGCGGGAGCCTTTTCCTGTTTCTTTCTGTTCTCTGAGACCTCTTCCCGATTTCTTTCTCTCCCTTTCTCCTCCCCATTTCTTGTTCCGTTCAGTCCACGTTCAATAATCGTCGGTTGCGTTCCCACGCTCTCATTCGCTCCTTCACTGGGGCAGAGGCGTCTCTCCCTCGCTGGGTCGTAATCCATGGGCAGGGTCCCTTCCCATCCCAGTCCTTCCAGGACTCGCTTCTATTTCCTCCCTTCCTCTGCTTCCAGAAGGGAAGGTGCTGGAAAATGTCCATCAAAGCCACCTTTGCTGTGTGCTCTGGGAGCCCACAGAGCTGCTGGATCTTCTCCCCTTGGGAGAGAAGCTCCTTGGGAGGCACGGCAGGAGCAGCACCCTGAGAGCCTCGAGAATGCCCCTCTGGGATCCACGGCACACGCTGCCAGGGTCTGGAATTCCAGTTCTCAGCTATGAAAAGATGTTCCTGCCCTTGAGGGCAAAGCTGTCAAGAAGGAACCAAAAGCCAAGTGGAGCAAGATCTTACAGTGGCATTTCACTGCCAGCCTTCCTAACTTCACCCATGGCTGCTGTAGCTCCTGAATTGGGAATTGAATCTGGGCACGGTCTTTGGTGTGAGCTGCCCTGGGTCAAGGGAGACTCTGAGAGAGAAACAGAGCAGACGAAGAGAGGCAGGAGAGAAAGGAGGGCTCAAACACAATCAGCTGAGAAGGTGGCACTCTGAAAACAGACCAGAACTGACTGAAAAGGAATATAACAGAAAGGAATAATTTTGCATCTTTTAGTTACTATCAAAATACAATTTCTTCCCCTTCTCACAAACCTCTTGCCAGTGTCATTCAGCGGGGCTGTCAAAAAGTCCTTAACTCTGGGTGGATGTTCCAGGCTGCAGCCACAAGGAAAGAGGGAATGGGGATTTTCCTGCTCCTGGGGAGTTTGACATCCTCAGCTGAGGAGAGGAGGAGGGACCAGAAGAAAAGGGCAGCCGGGCTTCACCCTTCCTCCGGAAAGAGGGGAGAAAATCTCTCATCCTGTCTGCTGCTGCTCCCACAGGGATGTGAGGGCTGATCCCAGAGCCCCAAGGGTCACAGTCAGAGCTGCCCTCAGGGAATGCTCGCCTGGTATGGAGGGCCAGCGTGGGAGCACCTGGATCTTGGGGCACCCAGCTGCCCCCCACGTTTGGAGGTGCCTGAGGAGGGCTGGGATGATGCCAGGGACATCCTGCAGTGACATCCCCCCTGTCCTGCTCTTGGTGAGCTCAGTCCCAAACCTGACCCTGACCCTGGTCTCAATCTCACTCCATGTTTGGACACACTCACAGTTCTGTTCTCACTATTCTCATCCCAGTCCCAAACTAATCTATCCCCAGACCCAATCCCAACCCCAGCCCTAAAGCCAATCCCATGTCTCACCTTAACCTCAATCCCAGCTCTAATCCAAATCTCAGCCCCAACTCCAAGCCCAGCCCCAATTCCAGCCCCTTCCTAAATCCTCAGCCCCAAACCAAATCCCAGGTTCGGCCCTTCTGGGGGTTTGGGGATGTCTCTGTCCCTCTGACCCCGATGATGTTTGGGTGGGGTCACAGCAGGGCTGAGAGGGACAGAGACTGCCCCGGCCTCCCCAGGGGTGAGAAGGTGGGAGAGCCCCCCCAGCCCCTCCCAAGCATCCCCCAGGGTGAGAGGCACAGAGACCCCTTGAGCATCCCCTGGGCACTGGACAAAATAAACTTGGTAGAAAGCAAACTTTATCCTACATAAAATACCCTAATGAATATTTGATTTCCCATAAGTCACATGTGATGAAAACACAAATTCCAAACATGAATAAACTGACAATAGAAGCAATTCTGTTGCAATTCCAAGTTACATTGGTTCCTGCATAGCTACAGCTCAGCTGCTGGCAGGTTCCAATAAAAGCAAAGTGCAAATTTGGCCCAATACAAATATTATTAAAAGGAAGGGGAAATTCAGTGTAGCTGTCAAAAAGCTGACAGGAATGCAGAGAATAATGATTCTCAAATTTGATAAAGCCCCCAAGCCTGTGAATTCTGGATTTATTTGGGAATTTAGCTACTTGAGCTGGACGTCTTGTGGGACTTTCAGCAGCCCCTTATGTTCTTCACCTTGAAGTGAATGAACCTTGTCAGTCTCACTGGTAACATTTTCTCCCTTTCCTCCAGTGATTTTAACAAACTTTTCAAGGAAGGATAACAAAATATTTTCTTTACACTGGCCACCCACAACAGTCATTTTCTTCATCATTTCTCCCATAAGATGCTCAGAGGAAGCTGCATCCAATTTCCCAAGGATTCCTCCAGAAAGAACCACAACCTCCTCAGAAGAGGTAACCATGATGTTGTCAAAGGCACTTGGGGTCAGACAACAGTGCCCTGAACTCACTGTGCAAAAAAAATGGTGCAATCTGGTTAAGAAAATTGTAAGAGAGATGCTTCTGCCCCACTTAAGGTTCTAACGAGACCAAATCCAAGGTGGATTTTATTGAAGAGTAAATGTGAGGTAGAGAGAGAGACGGAAAAAAAGAGAAAAGGGGAGAGCAAGGGAGTGAAATAGACAGAGACCTCCCCTGGAGCAGGGTAAGTGTGACATTTTCCCCTGTGTGTGTGCCCTTCCCAGGGTGGGGGTTTTACACCTGAGCCAGTTTGGGTAAGGGGGGTGGTGTTCACCCCCTGAGCAGGGATTACCCCACTGTTTCAGGTTGCAATGTAAGATGTAACCAAATGCATGTTTTCAATCCCCATCTTCAAAAACTGCTATGAACAGGTGGGGCAGGGTTCTTTATCTCTTCCATGACTCAGCCCTGATAATGCCCTCCAGGGGAGATATCTTCTGTGAATGGGCCATTGAGTGTCACTGCAGGACTGATAAAATTCCATCATCCCATTGTGGGATGCTCCACCCAGGGGGAGGATCCAAGCCTTCCTACCTGGATATAAGCTGAGCCTTGCAGCACCAGGAGCACTTTGCTTACTGGATTCCCAGAGGACAAGAGCTCCATAACCACCACTGGACCTTCAAAGGAAGACCAGACCCTTCTGCAGGATCACTGCTCTGACCGAATCACGTTCATCACTCCAACAGGACTGCAGCCACAAGTTAATGGGGCTGCTGCCACCACCCTGACCAACAAGGTGTCAGGTTATATCCTGTCTCTGTCATTTTAAGGCAGTGTTTCTGTATCATTGCCTTTATCTTCATTGTCTTATTAAATTGTAATTCTCTCTTAGACTCTCCCCCAGGTTTGCCTTCAAACCAGTACAAAAGAAAATGACCTCACCACTTGTCTTCTTCCCAAACCAGAATCTCCTATTCCCAAACCTTGATTGTATGGAGGAGAGGATGCAAGGAACAGGAAGGAGCACTGGGATACCCAGGCAGTTCAGGAGGAAGTCAGTGCCCCTTTCCCCCTCTCTCCTGCTCCATCTCCCAGCCCAGCACAGCCCTCAGAACAAAAGACAATGTTTAAACCCTTTGTTTTCTTCCCAGAACAGGATTTCCCATTCCCAGACCTTGATTGGATGGAGGAGGAGGCTGTGAGGAACAGGAAGGATCCCCGGGACACCCAGGCAGGTGAGGAGGAAGTCAGTGCCCGTTTCCCCCTCTCTCCTGCTCTATCTCCCAGGCTAACATGGCCCCTGGCTGCAGATCAACCCTGCTACCAATACCGTCCTGCTGGGGATGCACTGGGAGGATCTCCTTCCCCTTCTCTCTGGCACGGAGGCAAATCCCATCCTCTCCTTGTCCTTCCTCCCCCAGACAAAGAGCTGAGAATGGAGACCATGGCAGAAAAATCTCCATGGCAGAATCTCATGGAAAAGGCCATTTTGAGTGACTCCACAGTGCAGAATTCCAACGGGGAGGAAAATCTCCAGAGGTTCCACAGGAGGATGGGCTCCAAAGCCAGCCCAGGATGCTCTGAAGAAGAAAGAGCCACCTTGAGCCAGGAAGGTGGGCGGAGCTTCAACCAGAGTTCAGAGCTGGTGGTCCATGAGCAGCTTCATGATGGGGAGAAGCCCTACAAGTGCTTGCAGTGTGGGAAGAGCTTCAGGCAGAGCAGCACCCTGATCAGCCACCAGATGATCCACACCGGGGAATGGCCCTACGAGTGTGGGGAGTGTGGGAAGGGCTTCAGCTACAGCTCCGCCCTCATCAGGCACCCACACATCCACAGAAGAGAGGCCCTATGAGTGTTCCCAGTGTCATAAGAGGTTTCATAGAAGCTCCAATCTCCTCCAGCACCAGCAGATGCACACCGAGGAGAGGCCCTTCCGCTGCCCTGAGTGTGGGAAGGCTTCAAGCGCAAGTCCCACCTCATCACCCACCAATGCATCCACACTGGGGAGAGGCCCTACAAGTGTACCCAGTGTGGGAAGAGCTTCACCCAGAGTGCTGCCTTGACCAGTCACCAATGAAGGCACCGGTAAGGGAAGGCCCGCCAGTGCCCCAAGCGCAGGAGGATTTTTGTGCACTGCCCCAACTTCATCTATCATTGGGGGATCCACTTTGGGAAGAGCCCCAGTGATCTATTTTCCCTGTAATCTATGTGGGGAAGACACCTGTCCCTTGTCCTGCCCCTCCCAGTGAGATGATGTGGCATTGAAAAACATGGGGGTCTGGCCATGGCACTGTCATTCCTTTCACTCCCATCTCAGGTCATTGCCAGGGGCAGGAAAGAGAATCTCTCTCTCTCCCTCTCTGAGGAGAAGGGTGTCCTTTCCAGGAAGGGGAACTTGTGGACAGGCAGACCCAGTGAGCTGTGTTGTAGTTTTCCCTGTAAACAGTTTTATTTATCCCTTCTGTTGTCAATATTGGTTTTTTTTTTTTCCATTTGTTCCTTATCTCGTTACTGTTCCCAATAAATTATTCTTATCCCAGCCCAGGATCGTTGCCTTTTGTGCTTTCCATGGAAGGCGGGAGGGCAGCAAGGGCAGCGCAGTTTTAGCAGGAGCAGGAAATTGGGGAATCCCATTACTGCATCCCGGCCCATGCAAACCGAGCATCCCAGCTGGTCCCAGCCCTGGTGGCCTTGGCTACAGTCTTGGGAGCGAATCCCTGGCTGGGGCTGTGGGAACCTCTTCCCTCTGGTGCCCAGGGACAGGAGTGGAGGGAACGGCTGCAGCTGAGTCAGGGCAGGCTCAGGTTGGATGTCAGGAAAAGGTTTTTGCCCAGAGGCTGCTGGGGCCCTGCCCAGGCTCCCCAGGGAAGGGTCCCAGCTCCAGGGCTCTCTGAGCTGCAGCAGTGTTTGGACAGCGCTGCCAGGTCCAGGCTGGCATTGTTGGTGTGTCCTGTGCAGGGCCAGCAGTTGGACTGGAGGATCCTGATGGGTCCCTCCCAGCTCAGCCAATTCTGTGGTTCTGGGATCCCATGAGCCTGGGGATGGGACTGCCAATGGTTGCCATGGCAATGGCTCTGGCTGCAGGCCTGACCTGGTGTCCATGGCAACCACCCCTGGCATGGGGTATCCATGGAGCTGCCAAGGGACTGACCATAGCAAGAGGGGGCTGGGGATGGTTTCTATGGAAACTGACCATAGCAACCGGGGGTTTGTGATGGTTGCCATGGAAACTGACCATAGCAACAGGGCCCTGGTAATGGTTGCCATGGAAACTGACCATAGCAACAGGGTCTTGGTGATGGTTGCCTGCTAAGAATCAGATTTGTCACGGTCCCCCTGAGGGGTTACATGGGGACTTTCCAAGGGTCTCCAGGCTGTTCCAGAGCTGGAATGCCACAGGCACAGACAGGGGCTCCATGGACACCTCCCAGGGCTTTCTAGGGATGGTAAAGAGCCCTGTGGTCAGAGGCAGTCACAGCCATTCCATGGTGACATCCCAGGGGACCTTGGGCTGCAAAGGCACCGATCTGTCACAGGCACTCACGCGGGCTCCGTGGTGACATCCCAGAGTCCCCAGGCTGCCAAAGAGCCGGGATATCCCAGACAGTCACAGGTGTTCCTGTCATGGGCAGATGTATTTATACAAATATGTATTCTCTATTATGGTAATGATTAAATAAAATTACCTTAATCAGAAATATTTAGGCCAGTATGTAAGAGATGTAAAATATATTTTATAGAGCACTAGGAAATTATTTCAAAGCAACTGTATTAAGCAACATCTGTAATTAAGCAGAGATTTATGTCACTCCCCCAGACCACTGACCATGGGAAATCCCTTTTTCTTAGCCTGGAGCAGTGACTTTGAGGGGTGTCCACAACGCTGGGAGGAAACCCACACCCCTCAAGAAGGGAAATGCCAGGAGATGCTGCCATTAAAATTTGGGATGGGGCTTTTCCAGTCTGAGGTGCTGCCCTGTCAGTCAGATGTGCCCAGGCTGGGCCAGCTCAGATGCTCTGCAGAAGCTCTCAGTGTTGTCACTTGGTTGTTCCTTTCTCGGGGGATTTTTCCACCTCTGCCACAGCTTCAGCTCCCTCTGAGGATGTTGAACTTTGGGATGGAGGAGTCAGGCTGGTTTCAGCATTATTCACCCCAAAAGCACTGTGACCCCTCTCCTTCATTTCCCACTGGGGGCTTTGCAAACAGGGCCTCGCTGGAGTTGTTGGAGCCCATTGCAGGCAAAGCCTCCTGCTCCAGCAGGAACTGCCTTTCCTGTGCCATGAGCAGGGCAGGTCCCGCTGCAGGAAAAGCCCCAGGCCAGCCCCAGCACAGGGAAGGGCTCGGGCACAAGGGCAGAGTGCCGTGCTGGGAGCTGTGCCAGGGAGAGCCTGAGGCATCAAGGGCACCTTGGCAGCAGCAGCTGCTTGCAGGCCATGGCCAGAAGCCTCACTTGGCAGCCCGGCCTGGTGGCCACCCCTGCAGAGCTGCTGCCTCAGGGCTCATTCCTGGCTGGGCTTTGAAAAGCCACTTCTGCTCCAGGAGCCTGACTGGGAAGCCATTGGCCCCAGCACCTTGGGGACAAGATATTAATGACAAAACTCTTCATGGCAGCAGAGCCAAGGCAGGGGCAGAGGAAATGGGAGAGCCAGGCCCAGGGGACAGGGCTGCCATGGTGATGGCTGTGAGGTCACTGCCCCTGCAGCAGCCTGGCTGCCCTCAGCAGACATTCTGGCCAGAAGCGTTGTGAGGGCACCCAGCACATCAGAGAACACAGAGAACAGGAATTCCGTCCTTAGGGATGAGAGGGTTTCACTGGGTCAGGTTGCACAAAGTTCCTGCTCTTGGACAATTCCTGGGATGGGGAATCCACTTCTCTGGAAATACACTTGCAGTTTTGTGCCACTCTTATAATGGTAAAATATTTCCTCCTTCTACCAAATGTAAATCCACCCTCATTCAATTTAGAGATACTGAACCTTTTTCTGTCACTGCAAGATTTAGGAGAAAATAACTTTGATCACTATTTTTCCATTTTCACAGACCTTGGAGGGGACCCAAAAATCTCCCAAGATGAGGTTTGGAGGCCTCATCACAAAACCAGCAGGGAGAGTCTGCAGGCTCTGGGCTCAGTGGTGTGGAGACTGAGGACAGAACAGGAGTAGCCTGGGAGGGATTGGAGGGTGGTTTCAGAGAAGCTGGAGCTTTTTTTTTCATAGTGGGAATGAGCCTGAAAAAGACTTAATAGCACCAAGGGCAGCTGGGAAGGCCCAGACTGGACACCAGGAGAAAGGAATTTCCCTGGCAGGGCAGGGCTGGGGTGCAGCACATCCCCCAGCAGGAGCCTGGAGCAGCCCAAGGCTTTGTGTGGGCAGGCAGAGGCAGGCAGGAGGCAGAGCTGTCAGCAAAGGAAGGGCCCAGCCAGGTGGGTCAGCTGGGGGATGCCAACAGCCTGCAGGGACAGAGGCGCAGGTTTGCTCAGGATCAGAGTCACCTTTCCCTTGCTTGTCCCCACCTGTCATCACTGCCTCCAGTGTTCTCCTCTACCTGGAACCTGGGGAGACTTTCTCAGTCCTGTCCCTCTGATGGATCTATTTAAAGTATGAGAAACTTCAGTGTTTCACCCTCTTTTTGAGTCCCTGAGAAGGTTTTTGAGCACACTGTGAGAGACTGAGTCTGATGCGAAGAGCACCAAAGCCCCAGAGGCTCATTGAAGTCCCTGTGCTGTGTCTGTGCTGCTGAGCTGGGCCGGGCTCCTGGCCCAGAGGCAGCTCCTGGCAAGGGCAGCGCTGCAGAGAGACAGCTCTGGCCAGGAGCAGCTCCTGTGCACAGCCCAGCAGGGCTGGGGCACTGCCAGGGCCCCTCAGGGACACCAGCAGGGCACAGACAGAGCTCACAGGGGCTCAGCACAGGCAGGGGCTGTGGCATGTCCCAGAGGGGGCTGTGTCACAGCAGCACCTCTGTAGCTGTGTCATAGAAGCACAGAGCAGCTGTGATGTCAGGAAGGGGCTGTGTAACAGCACAGAGTGGGCTGTGTGAGGCCACAGGTTGGATGGTGATATCACAGAGTTTGTTGAGTGAGGACACTGAGCAGCTACAGCATCATAGAGGGGACTGTGTGACATCACAGAGCAGGCTGTGACATCAAAGCATGGCTGTATGAAATCATAGAGCAAGATGTGACATCAAAATGTGTGCTCTGACATTACAGAGTGGCAGTATGGTATCACAGAGAGGGTTTTGTTACATCACTGAGGGGATTGTGACATCACACAGCTGTCTGTGACACCATAGTGTGAGGCCATAGAACCTTGCCATCATAGAGGGTGGCTCTGTGACATGAGAGAATGGGTTGTGACATCACTGGGTGGTTGTGTAACCTTGTAGAGCAGCCTGTGACATCACAGAACAAACTGTGACATCACAGTGTGATTCTTTGACATCACTGCACCTTCTGTGACATCCCAGAGCAGCTGTGTAACATCACAGGGGACTGTGTGACATCACAGGGGCTGTGTGAGGTCACTGGGGAGGTCACTCTGCCCAGACCCCCTCACAGCTCCCCCCAGAGCAGTCCAACCCTGCTCGTGAACAGCAGGATCCCCCCCTGTCTCCCAGGGTCCCCCCGTCCCTGGCCCCGCAGCCTCCCCCAGAGGATGTTCCACGAGATCGACCCCAGAGCCTGACACGGGGAAGGGGGGCCGGGGCCCTGGGGGTGGCACAGGGGGACAGGGACCCCCCGGCAGCGTCCCCGTGTCCCCCAGGGCCAGAGCCTGGGCCAGGGCTCCTTCACCCTGTTAAGAACGAGGCCTTGAGAGCACTGAAAAAATCCCCAGCAAGGGATCAGCAAAAACCAGATTGAATATTAAGGGGCAGCAGCACAAAGTTCCTTGGCAAGAGTCACTCTGCTCCTGACTGGACACTTCAGGCACACCAGGGAAACAAAGCAACAACAAAACCAAACAAAATCCAGGCAACCAAACCAGAAATGAATCAAGAACTGTCCCTGTGTGTTTGTGTGACACAAGGACATTTAACAGTGCCCAAACTTAACAGAACTGAACTCAGACCTTAACCTTAACTGATACCTTCAACTTCACAATTTAGTAAATAATAGCACTTAATGGTATTTAATCTAACTTAAAACCTATGACTTAATGATTTAATAGTGATATAACACTTAACAGTACTTTACTTAGCCAATAACTTTTATTAAACATGACAGCTTAGCAAAGGAACAACTCTTATCAGCATTTAACTTTGCTTAGGCCTCATGACTTAACCTCACTTACAGGCCTGACTGACCCAGCTATCCAAGGCTCTCAAAACCCTCAGAGAGCAGCATTTCTGCCACATTTTCCCAGCACAGGCACTCCTGTGTGCACACGGACACAAAGAGTCAGTGCAAGGCACCTGTGAGAAATTCCCCTGAGGGCAGGGAATGCTCCCTGTGGATCCTTTGGCATCTCCCCAGCAAAGGGCAAAGGGCTGAGCCTGGAGGAGTGGGGGGATTGGCCCAGGCTCCGTCGCTGTTCAGGATCCCCGAGTGCAGCAAACGGGAGAGTTCCCGGCTGGGAGAGGCCCCACTCAGAGGGAGTCGCTGGCCCAGGAGAGCTCCAAGGGCTCCTTTTGGAGCACTGTTTGCAGGGCCCCAAGAGAGGGGCTTCAGTCCCAGCAATGGTTCATCCTGGTCACACTTGGCATCAACAGCTTTCTTTGGCAGTGTGAGAACAGGGATGTTGTGCCACTGAGGGAACAAAAACAGTTCCTAGGGCTGCTGCTAAAGGAACCAGGAGCTGGTTGGGCAGCAGCAGTGCCTGGAGCACACAGTGTTTGTGATGAGCTGCAGAGGAGCTGAGCCCAGGGGCTGTTGGCCAAGGCTGAGGCCCAAGGAGCATTTCTCAGCTGGCAGGGCGGCCTGAGAAGGGGAGGGGAGAATGCAGCAGCAGAGGGCCATGGAACCAAAGGACCATTGTGACACTGTGGGGCCCTGTGACACCAAGGGACCAGTGTGACACTGTGGGGCCTCATGGAATCATGGAGAGCACTGTGACATTGCTGGGCCTCATGGAACCAAGGGGAGTGTAATGACGCTGTGCGGCTCCATGGAATGTAGGGATCATTGTGACACTGAGAGGCCCCATCAAACGAAGGGACCATTGTGACACTGCGGAGCTTCATGGAACCGTGGAGACCATTGTGAAACTTTGGGGTGTCATGAGACCAAGGGGCCATTTGTGACACTGTGAGATGCCATGGAGCTAAAGGTCCATTGTGACATTGCAGGACCTCATGGAATCATGGAGACCATTGTGACAGTATGAGGCCCCATGGAACCAGTGAGACCATTGTGACCCTGGAGGTCCCTACAGAACCAAGAGGACCATTGTGATGCTGTGAGGCCTTGTGAGACCAAGAGGCCTTTGTGGCACTGCAGGGCTGCATGGAACCAACCATTGTGACACTGCAGGGCCTTGTGTCATCAGTGGTCCATTGTGACACTGTGGAGCCAAAGGAGACCATTGTGACACTTCTGGGCTGCATGGAACCAAAGCTCCAGGGTGACAGAAAGGGGCCTCCTGTCATCAATGGTCCATTGTGACGCTGTGGAGCCAAAAGAGACCATTGTGACACAGCAAACCCCCAGGGTCCAAAGGTCCACTGTGATATTGCAGAGCTTATGGAACAGAGAAGTCACGTGACATTGTGGGACCTGTGGAACAATGGAGACCATTGTGAGACTGCAAGGCCTCATGGAATTGCTGGGACCATTGTGACACTCTGTGACCCCACTGAACCTGGGGACCTTTGTGACATTGTTGGACCCCATGGAATCAAAGCACCATTGTGATGCTGCGGGGCCCCATGGAACCAAGGGGACCATGGTGATACTGCAAGGCCTTATAAAACCAAGGGAACATGAAACAGATCTGGCTGGTTTGGCCTCCCGTGGGCCACCTGACTGGTCCAGACGACCTTGGCATGTTGAGGGTCTCTTCTCATCTGCTGCTGAAACACTGGGGCTCTGTGCTTTCCTTCCCAATGGAAAAGAATTGTCCTTCTCCTTCAGGCACCCATAGCCAGAATTGGGATTTCACCTCCAAATTTCCTTATATACAGAGATTGTTCCCATAGGAATATTGCCAGGACAAGTCTGGCTGGCAATGGTTTCACAAGAATCACCTCTCATCTGTCCCCAAAACCCTGGGTTAGGCTCTGTGTTCTTCTTCCTATGGGAAAGAACTGTCCTGCTTCTCCAGGTGCCCATGGTTGATATTGGATTCCATCTCAAAAATTCCCTATATCCAAAGACTGGTCCCAGACAAAATCTGCAATTCCTGACAAGTCTGCCAGGCCTTGGCCTAGTGAGGCTCTCCAAACACTGGAGCTCTTTGCTTTCCTTCCTATGGAAAAGAACTGTCCTCCGCATCCAGGTGCCCATGGCCAGAATTGGGGTTTCACCTCCAACATTCCCTATTGTGACAGTCTCAAGGAGATTGTTGGCTCAAAACATTTTGTGTGTGGGGGAGGAAGGGGAAGGTCCAGCCTTGCCCTGCCCTGTAACCCCAATCCCCCCAGAGCCTCTATCCCAGCCCAGCAGTGGCTGCCAGTCCCTGGCACAGCACAGGCAATGCTCCACAGCCACCTCTGCAGCCCCAGCCCAGCTCCTGAGGGACCAAATGAGCCTAAGTCCCACCTGGGGGAAGGGCCCAGAGAGACCAAGGGTTTTTGAAGGCTGACCACAAGGCAAGCACACATCTTGACCCTACCTCCTCTTGGAATTTCCATCTGAACAGTGCTGGAATCCAGGAGTTGGTAGCTCTGTGTGTGCTTCTCTGTATCTTTTTTGCCTCTCTCTCTTTCTGTCCTTTTCTTCTATTTCAGTCCTTTTGCAAATTTGAGTAAGGTAAAATTCAAATAGCTTAGAGTTGTGACGTTGAATGGGCCAAGTCAATGCTTTGAGAAGTGTTTTTTGTTGATTGAATGTCATATTAAATCTTTTGCCAAAGTTTCTCTGATTTTCTAAAATTACCGGTAAAGGCTGTTTTGTGTTTTGAGCTCCTGAGGATCTCTTGTTGGTATTTTTCCAGGAAGTCCAACTCAGAATACAAAAACAATTGTAACTCCTTTTAAATATCTCCTTGACAGAGTTTTCTACTGGATGGAAGTCAGGGCTTATCTGTCCTGCTTGGCCCTGCTCAGGCAGGGCTTTCCCAGCCACATTCCACACTCCATTTCCCAGCTGGAGCCGCTGGTGCCTCTGAGTTGTGCTGCCCCAGCCCCAGGGACGCTCTCCTTGTCTGCCCATTCCCCCACGGTCTCTGGGCAGGGATGGCCTCAGTGGGGGCTGCTGACATCCTCAGCACCTTGGAGGCTGCTGCTGAATTTTCCTGCTGCAGAGGCTTGTTCAGCCTTCAGCTCTTCAGTGCAGGAATTCAGTGCCCCCAGGGCTCATTAACATTCAGAACACCTTAACAAGCCAAGCCTCTGGGAACAATTTGATTTTAGTTTTCAAATCTTTTGTGGTTAATTCAACAGATCTCAGTAGTATATAAAAAGTGTATGCATTATATTTAAAAAGACAGTGAGAAAACATTTTTTACGTCCTGTTTAGGTTTTTTTCCCCTGTTAATACATCAATCTCCAATTGACACTGAATCCAAGTACATCCTCATGCAGTTTGAGTAGATATGAACATCAAGACACTTCATGGCTGACAATCAATCAGACTCTGTCCCTACCCCCACCCCACCATTTCCCCCATCCAAGCCCTGGCACTCAGAGCAGCCTTGTGCAAATCTGAGCTCCCTCCAGCCCAGGCTGCACCTGCAGGGTTCAGCTCCTTGGCTCCAACTCCCACCTGCTTTCCTTGGAGAAGGAGCTGCCCGAGGCACAGAGGGATGTTCATTTCTTGTCAGCCAACAAAGCCAAGGCAAGTCAAAGCCCCATCAAATGCAAAAGTCATTCCTTTGCTGGGTATTAAATCCACATTCTACAGCAGACAGCCTCAGACCAATGGAAAACACCTTCTGTGCCCAGCAGCGATCCTGATGTCCCCCCAAAACCCTCCCTGACCTAATTCTGCCCAGATTTTCTCTTTGCACACATGAGTCACAGGCTGAAGTCAGGACCTCCCTCCATGCCCAGTGGGAGGAAAAGAGAGAAACAGGATGAAGAGCTCTCCTGCGCAGAGCCAAGGTCCAAGTGCCTCTGCAGTGGGAACCACAACTCATCAGGTTTGTGTCCTTTGGGGCCAGGGGCTGGTGACACTCAGAGGCACAGAAAGGTTTCTTGCCAACAAACTCAAGTTGAAAATTTGGACAGTTTAACAACCATCACAGCCCTTTCCTCAGCTCTCTGTGATGTTCCAGCAGCATCTGACATGTCCCCCATCCCCCAGGGATTTCTGTACAGGAACACTTTTAGACAAAGACATAAGGTAATTCTGTGATAGATAAAAACACAATTAAGATGATATTTATTATATATTTATTTGAACATAGAAAAATTGGGCAATTTCTTCCAGCTCAAAGCATGAAGCCAGTCAGTTGAGAGGCACTTGAATGACCAGAGAGCATCTAGAGGAAATCAGAGAGCAGTAGAAGTACATAGATCCACCTGCTGTAAAGGAAGAGATGTCCTTAGACACGGCCATTTCAACAGAAGAGCTGAAAACATCTGAAGGAAAATGGAGAGGAAGTAATAAACAAAATATTGGTCGCACCAGTAGAAGGCAAGATCAGTATTTTTCCTCCTGCCATCTGTACACCTTCAGGAAATTCCTGTTCCTGATGGGAAAACTGTGCCATTTCTTAACAGTACTCAAATGACCCAGACACTAAAGTAAGATAATGAAATTAACAGGTAATAAAAGCTGGGTCCCAATCCAGGCTGAGATCAGTTATGTGCCCATGAACAGGCAGTGCCACTTGTGCCCTGAGGGGCCCAGCTGGGATTGGATGACTCAGAGAGCACTTGAGGGAGAACAGAGCACCTTGCAAGCTGCAGGACCCTGACAGCCCTGAAGGGCCCCTGTCCCATCAACATCTGCTCTGCTCCAGTCTGAAAAAGAGCCCAGCATGGTGCTGGGATCATCAGAGAGCTGAGGTGTGTGCTGGAATTCAATGCCCTCCCCATCCCTCAGCAGCCCTGTGTTTGCCTGCTGCAGCCATGGTCTCTAGCCCAGCCATGGAGGCTCTTTGGGCTCTGGACTGTTGCTGCAGCCCCCAAGGGCAGCTGAGCTCTGCCTTTGGCACAGTCAGGCCTGGCCAGCGCAGGCCATGCTCAGCAATTGCTTGTGTGTGCCTGGCCTTGCTGTCAGCCCTGGCAGCGGCTGCGTGGCCCCTTTGTGGCCCTGTGCTGGCCCAGCCATGGTGGCCCAGCCCCTGTGCAGGCCCAGCCCAGGCCAGGAGCATTGTGGCTGGGAACGGCCCCTGTGCCGTGGTGCCCACAGCAGCCTTGGGGCTCTGTGCCCCATGGCCTCCCTGCTGGACAGCCTCTGCCAGCTCCTGCAGAGCCCGTGGCACCTGTGGGGCTGCACAGACAGCTCTGCCCTGGGCTCTGCTGGCCTCTGGGCCAGCAGAGAGGCAGCCAGAGCTGGCCATGGCCGGGAACAGGCCCTGAGCCCCGCAGGAGGATGGAGCTGGGCCACAGCCAAACTCAGCCCAGGCCAAAGCTGGGCTCAGCAGCCAGGGCTGCCAAAACATGGGGACAGAGGCTGGCGCTGACAATGTCCTGGGCCCCCTCCCTGCTCTGTCCATGCCACCAAGGCCACAGAGCAACCTCCTCCCTGGGCCACTTGCCTGTTTGCAATGCCTTGCGCAGGCGCTGGCCCTGCCCCACAAGGCCTGGCCTGAGTCCTGCCCCTGCACGCTCAGCCAGGCTGAGATGGACACTGATGGTTTCTGGGCCAGGCTCTCTGAGCCCAGCCCAGCTCCCTGCAAGCTCTGCCAGCTGCCCTGAGCTCTGGGCAGCACCAAGGGCCTCTCCCCAGCCCAGCCCAGCCAGCTCTGGCCCCACAGCTCTGCTCAGGCCAGGCTGCTCTGGGCACTGCCCCACGGCCTCAGCCCCTGGCAAGGGCACAGCAGCAGCTGCAGCTGCCACAGGACTCAGCCCCAGCCATGGGGGAAGGTGCTTGGCCAAGGCCAAAGGAGGCTCCCTGGCTGCCCTGATCTCTTCTGCCTGAGGAGCTGAGAGCTCTGCAGCCCCTGATGCCATCCCATCTGCCCCAGGCTCCAAGAGGGCCTTAGGGCCCTGAAGAGCTGCTCCTGTTCCCAGCCCAGGGCCCATCCTAAAAATGGGCCCCTGTGCTCATTTCTGTTCATTGCTGCTCTCATGGGGATGGATCCTCAGCCACTGGCAGGTTGTTGATGTGTTTTACTACTGTAGATGCCTCTTCTTTCTTGAGTTTTTCAGTTCAGGAATTCAGTGAGAAATGCTCCTAAACATTTTTTCAAAGCACCCAAACAATAAAAGCTGCTGGATGTAATTCAAGTTTTCAATTCTTCTGTGGTTAATTTGGCACATTTCAGAAGTGCATTCAAATTGAATAAACTATATTCGAAACCACAAAGGGAGAATTGTTTTGTCCTGTTTTCTTTTCCTGTTTATAGATGGATATCAGCAGTGCCCAATTGATATATATCGCCAGTCCCTTCTAATGCAGTCTGAACAGATGTGAAAATCAAGACCCTTCATGGCTTACAATAAATAACAATTTGTCCCCACCCCCTCCCCACAAATTGTCACTGTTTATTATATGAAAAATCCCTTTGCCACAATTTTTCTCTTGAGAACCTGAGAGGCCTAAGAAATTAAAAGTAAAAAATAATTATCTGATTGCTTGGAATGTGGTTTGGAATTTGCTTACCAGCAGGTGCATCTTTGATTAGTTCCATGTGACATGTTTTTTACTTAATGACCAGTCCCAGTCTAGATGTGTCAGGACTCTTGTCAGTCACGGGGTATTTATTGTAATTGTTTTTCAGCCTTCTGATATCTCCTTTCTCTTTCTTTAGTATAGTTTTAATATATCCTTTTCATAAAATATAATAAATATACTATATATAGTATAACATAACATAACATAACATAACATAACATAACATAACATAACATAACATATATAACCCTTCTGAGAACTTGGAGTCAATTCTCACCTCTCACATCATCCAGGGGACCCTCCCAACACCCCAAAAATTAATAACCACAACCATTTCCCTCATCCAACACCTGGCACTCCTATGGATCAGGAATGGTATGGCCAGCAGGAGCAGGGCAGGGATTCTTCCCCTGTGCTCAGCACTGCTTGGGCAGCATCTCGAGTGCTGTGTCCAGTTCTGGGGCCCCAATTTAGGAAGGACATGGAGGGGCTGGAGTGTGTCCAGAGAAGGGTAACAAAGTTGGGGAGGAGTTTGGAGCACAAGTCCTGTGAGGAGAGACTGAGGGAGCTGAGGTTGTTTATCCTGCAGGAAGGTCAGGGGAGAAAAGACAGTGTCAGGGCAGATGTTGGACTTGATGATCTCCATGGCCTGTTCCACCCTTGCTGATTCTGGGATTCTCTGAAACCACCCTTGGAGCAGTTGCAGGATGAGCCCTGGGCCTCCTCTTCAGCAGCTCCAGCAGCCCAGGTCCCTCAGCTTCTCCTGCCAGCCCCAAAGCCCATCCTGTCAGTCCTGCAGAGTCTCTGCAGCTCCTCCTCACTGCCCAGAACAGGGACCCCCAGAGCCAGACACAGCAGCCCAGATGTGTCCCCCTGGCCTGGGATGCCTCTGGCAAGGGAGCAGCACCAGGCACTGCAGGAGCCTGCAGACAATTCCTGCAGCACTTGTAGGATGATCCTGCTGCCCAAGGGACGTTCCCATGGTGCCAAGTCAGGAACTGCAATGGGGAGTGGGGCCAGAGAGGAAAGGGCAAACAGGGATGGACTGTTTGCAGGGGTGGGAACAGGGGTGGGAAATAGGAAGAAATTCGTATTAGGAAGAGGAAAGAAAGCAAAGGTGAAGCCAAGGAAATGCTGAGGGCAGTTTGGGGGTGGCTGCCAGGCAGCCCTGGCTCTGAGCAACAGCATCTGCAGTGGGACAGGAAACTCCCAGCTGATGGGAACAACAGTTCCGGCTGAGTGCAGAGGCCAGGACAAAGCTGAGTGGTTTCCCTGCCGTCCCCCAGCCCTTGCTGGCCCCAGGGGCTGATGGCATTTGTGCTCCCTCAGGTTCATGTCCCCACACCAACAGCATGGGGGTGCTCCCCCTGCTCTGTGCAATGCAAACAGGGGCTGCTGAGCCAGTGCTGCCGTGTCTGTGCCTGCAAGGATGGGGCACCTGTGTGAGCTGGGGCAGAGGCCAGGGCTGCAGAGGGGGATGTTTTTTGCAGCTCCATGAGGACGCTCTGGGACGCTGCTCTGGGCTGTCCAGCGCACTGGGGATGGATCAGCCCCTGCTCTGCTGCTCCTTCCCGTCTGCCCCAGGGCCCTTGCAGAGCCCCAGCCATGCTGTTTGCCCCCAGCCTGCCCACGGCCAGCCTGGGGCTGCTCACGGGGCTTTTCTGTGCTGAGCATTGGCCTGGGTGTGTTCTTGAGAGAGCCTGGGCAAGGAGCCTGGAGCCCCCAGGGCCTGGCCTGAGGTGTCAGTGCTGCCCCAGCAGTGCCCATGGCCTGTCCCTGCTGCAGCCCCGGCACTGCCACCCCCAGGGCTGTGCCCGGCCCCGAGAGCACTCAGGCCCTGCAGCAACACCAGGGCCACCAGGGCAGCGGGGCAGGGCCGCAGCAGCAGCACTGGCAACACCAAGTGCTGCTGCTGCTGGGCACAGCTGCTGGGCCAGCACTGATCTGCCCCAGCTCTGCACACAGATATTGCTGCTGCAGCTCCAGAAAAGGAACAAAAGGGGAATCTGCTGTGAAAATTCTGCTTGGAAAGCTTAAAGGTCATTTAAACCCACCAAGAGCATCGCTCCTCATTGACAGAGTCTGTGGGTTACAGCGAAGGTGTGGAGGAACAAAACAAGACATGTCAGGATCAATGGCTTTTGTTTAGGGACTTTATTAAAAAAGATTAAACAATGAAACCACAAAAAGTATCAAAGATGACTTCTATTCAAACTAATTTGCAGAATTTGGCAACCAGTTTAATCCTTCTGAAACCATCCAGTCATCAGTCTCCACACTGCAGCCTTGAGCTCCTGGTTCCTCAGGCTGTAGATGAGGGGGTTCAGGGCTGGAGTCACCACCGAGTACAGAACTGACACTGCCAGATCCAGGGATTGGGAAGAGATGGAGGGGGGCTTCAGGTAGGCTAAAAAGCCAGTGCTGAGGAACAGGGAGACAACGGCCAGGTGAGGGAGGCAGGTGGAAAAGGCTTTGTGCCGTCCCTGCTCAGAGGGGATCCTCAGCACAGCCCTGATGATCTGCGCATAGGAGAAAACAATGAACACAAAACAGCCAAAACCTAAACAGACACCAAGCAATGAAATCCAAATTTTTCTGAAGGTGGAGTGTGAGCAGGAGAGCTTGAGGATCTGTGGCACCTCACAGAAGAACTGGCCCACGGCATTGCCATGGCACAGGGGAAGGGAAAATGTATTGGCTGTGTGCAGCAGAGCATAGAGAAAGCCACTGGCCCAGGCAGCTGCTGCCATGTGGGCACAAGCTCTGCTGCCCAGGAGGGTCCCGTAGTGCAGGGGTTTGCAGATGGACACGTAGCGGTCGTAGCACATGATGGTCAGGAGGAAAAATTCTGCTGCAATGAAGAAGAGAAAGAGAAAGAGCTGAGCAGCACATCCTGAGTAGGAGATGTCCCTGGTGTCCCAGAGGGAATTGTGCATGGCTTTGGGGACAGTGGTGCAGATGGAGCCCAGGTCGCTGAGGGCCAGGTTGAGCAGGAAGAAGAACATGGGCGTGTGCAGGTGGTGGCCGCAGGCTACGGCGCTGATGATGAGGCCGTTGCCCAGGAGGGCAGCCAGGGAGATGCCCAGCAAGAGGCAGAAGTGCAGGAGCTGCAGCTGCCGCGTGTCTGCCAATGCCAGCAGGAGGAAGTGCCTGATGGAGCTGCTGTTGGACATTACTTCACTCTGGGCATGGTGGACTGTTAAAAGAAGACATTGACAAGTGTGACCCATTGCTTTGAGTCAATCCTATGTATTTTATTTGGAATCTGCGCAAAATCACTTCTCTTCCTGTGAGGAAATTTTGCTAAACATTTTTTGATTTTGAGTTTTTACTGCTGAGTTTCTGCCTCAACTTTACCATTGCTCTCAGCCTGAAGACTGGGGAGACCCCAGGAAAACAGGGCTCCCTGTGCTCCAGTATAGAAGTGCTAGAGCCCATACAGGAGTCCATTGATAATTACAACTCCTCTGTTTCAGGGTGCCTGCACTTAAAAATTTCTTGAAAAATAAAGTGGACTTTTGGAACTCTCCAGTTTAAAATTAATTTTCTCCAAACCATTCTGTTGTTCTCTGTGCAGCTGGACAGGAAGTAATACAAAAGGTTGGTCTGGCTCTCTGCTTCCTGGAGTTGTGCCTAATGGGAGCTGTTTCTCTCTATCCAAGCCTTGTTGCTTCCAGTGCTGCCAGAGCCCAGCCCAGCCCTGGGGGATCAGCTCTGCCCTGCACACCCCTCCCAGTACAGGGCACTGCCCAGGGGCATCTCCCTGGCAGCAAGGCCTTAAGGGCAGGCCAGACAAACAGAGATGCTGCAAGCCAAGGTGCTGCTGCTGCTGCCTGTAGGGAGAGGAGACTGAGGAAGCACTTTCTGAGGGAGATCTGAGGCCCATCTGCTGATGCCCAGGGTGACAGTGCAGGAGTCTCAGTGACACAGACAAAGCTGACAGCCCCTTTCCCTTCCCTTAAGGAGAAAGCTGAGAGTAGCCCTGGCTATGCAGCACCATCTCCAGAGCAGGAGGAATCTGCCCTGATGGGGGTGGCTCCTTCCACTTCCAGCTTCTCCTCTACAGCATCCATGGGGAGCTGCCAGGCAGGCTGAGAGCTGCCCCTGGCAGGTGGCACATGCCCTGGGCTGGCCAAGAGCCCTGAGGGTTGCAGGAGCTGCTCTGCAGGACAGCCCTGGGCAGCCCTGGCTGCAGCCCCAGCTTCAGCCCCTGCAGCCGTCCCTGGCAGCAGGAGCCATCCTGCCCTGTCCCTCTGACAGTGCCCAGGGCAGCCCCGCTCTGCAGCACATCCTCCTCCTCCTCTTCCTCCTGTGTCACAGAGAAACTGGGAGAGTCCTCCTCACACATCCCCTAGGCTGTGGGGTGTGCTGGCTTCAGGAGATCCCTCCAGGAGCACAGGGGACATTGCCCTGCACCCACACACTCACCATGCACAGGACAGTGAAGATGTTTCCCCAAGTGAAGTCTCTGCTCAATGTCTTCCCAATCCTGATTGCCTTCAGCCTGTCTCTGCCTGGCTCCTGTCCCCTCACTTCCTGCAGGCAGAGCCCTCAGCCCTGCTGGCCTGGGAGAGGAGCTGGTCCTGGGAAGAGCTGTTCCTTTAAAGCTCAGCAGCACAGACACAGAACAAGGACTTTAATGAGCCTCTAGGGCATTTAGTGGTGTTTACATAAAACTCAGTCCCTGAGAGTGTCTTCAAAAAACTTCTCAACAACTCAAAGTTAAATTGAAACTCCGAAGTTTTCCAAGTTTTAATGGGTACCACTGAGGGATGCAACTCAGAATGTGACCCCAGCTTCCACCAGCAGAACACTGGAGGCAGTGATGACAGCTGGGGACAAACAAGGCAAAGGTGTCTCTGGTGCTGAGCAAAGCTGGATGTGTTTGAGGAATGCCAAGGTCCAAGGTCTGAGCCCCAGCCCCTGGCCAGGCAGATGCTGTCCCTCCCTCCTTGCTCAGGGCTCTTTCTGGGATGGGCACTGGCATGTGGGGATGTGCAGTGCCAAGGGCAGGAGCATGGGGCGGCCCCTGCCAGGCTGCTGAGCAGGGACAAGGAGGCAATGAGGCCCCAGCCCTGTCAAGGGTCACTTGTCCCCTCATGGCCTCAGGCCCAGGGCCAGCAGCCATGGCCAAAGCGCTGCCCAAGTTGGCTCTGGCAGGGCTGTCTTGCAGCTGCTGCCCATCCCTGTGCCCTGTGCAGCCCAGGCTGTCCCACGGTGTCCCTGCCCTGCACCTCAGTCCCTGCAGGCTGTCGGCATGCCCCAGCTGCCCCACCTGGCTGGGCCCTTCCTTTGCTGACAGCTCTGCCTCCTGCCTGCCTCTGCCTGCCCACACAAAGCCTTGGGCTGACCCAGACTCCTTCTGGGGGATGTCCTGCACCACAGCCCTGTCTGGGAGGGAAGTTCCTGTCTCGTCATGTCCTGCCTGGATCTCCCCTGCTGCATTTGTGCTACCACTTCTGTATCTGGCGCTTTCCCACTATGGAGAAAAAGCTCCACCATTTCTGAATCCACCTGCCAGGCCACTCCAGTTCTGTCCTCAGTCTCTTCAGAACTCAGACCAGGCACATCAGCCTCCATATATTGGTTATGTTCTTTAGGCCTGCAAACCCCAGTCTGGGAGATCTTTGAGCCCTCTCCAAGGTGCTTTCAGATGAAAACATTCTGCTCATAGTCTAAGAATATATCATAAGTACCCAAGGCCAGGCTGAGGTGTGTGTCAGTGGCAGGTTTTGTCTGGGAGCAATCCTGGGATAGGTGGAATTTTGTCAGTCAAATTCCAGTTTCTGCCACGGCCCCTGGAGGCCAGTTTTTTCCATAGGAAGGAAGGCACAGAGCCCTGGTTCTTCTGAGGTAGATGAGATGTGATCACCAGAGGCCAAGGCCAGGCAGAGCTGGCAGGTTTTTTCTGGGTACCTTTCCCTTGCCTACAGGAAATTTTTCAGGGGGGGAGTACCAATTTTGTCCATGGGTGTCTGAAAAAAGAAGCAGTTCTTTCCTTAGGAAGGAAAGCATGGAGCCTCAGTGATCCAGGAGCTGATAAGAGGCAGCCCTCAACATTTCAAGATCAGCTGGACCTTTCAGGTGGCCCCTGGGAGGCCAAACCAGCCAGATCTGTTCCATGTCCCCTTGGTTCTGTGAGGCCCTGCAGTGTCACAATGTTCTCCTTGCTTCTGCAGTGTCACAATGGCCCCGTGTTTCCATGAGGCCCTGCAGGGTCACAGTGGCCCCTTGGTTCCGTGGGGCCTCACAGTGTCACAATGGTCTCCATGATTCCATGGGGCCTTGCAATTCCACAATGCTCTCCATGGATCCATGGTGCCCTGCAGGATCACAATGGCCCTTCGGTTCCATGAATTCCCACAGTGGCACAATGGTCTCCACAGGAAGGAAGCAACCGAGTCCCAGAGTTGTAGAGGCAGATGAGAGGCAGTCACCAAAGGCCAGCCAGACTTGACTGTGTTGGCAGATTTTTTCTGGGAGCAATCCCCATATGGACAGAATTTTAGAGGTAGGATCCCATCTTTGGGACAAGAAGGATGATTCTTTTCCAGAGGAAGGAAATAATGGAACAACATTGTTTTAGGGGCAGAAGCAGAGGCTATCTGAGCCACAGGCCAGACACACCTGTTTGTCCTGGCAGCTTTTGTCACAGAGAAATCCTTGTGTATACAGAATTTTGTGGGGCTGAATCTAGGTTTTGACCATTGATGCCGAATTTTGCCCCAAAAGGCGAGAATAACTGCCTAAGAGACTCAAGTAAGTCAGCATAGACAGGAGGTATTTTATTACGACGCGTCGGAGAAATCACAAAAGGGATTTCTAGCTATCTCATGACAGAAGCAAGCTTTTATACAGTCTTGGGTGCAGGGTTACATCATATTCATAAGAGGCGTGGTGTGGGCGGAGCGTGGGCGGAGACATCTATTTTGAGGATTATTCTTGGTGGTCCTTTGGTGCCTTCCTCATGGGCAAGGGTCTTCTGATGAGTCTTCCTCTTTAAACTTTTGAACTCCTATCCTAATATGGTCAATTCCCGGTGTACTTGGCTTGGTTCCCATGGCTTGGCACGGCTCTTAGGGTCAGTTTGACATTGGCACGGCTCTTAGGGTCAGTTTGACATTATTAGCTCTGATCATGCTTAGCTCGACAATTCCCTTATCCCTATCTCTCTTTATTGTTTGCCCTGCTAACCAAACTTCAAACAGAAGGATCCACCAGGATTGCTTCTGGATTAATGAATAACCTATCATACAGCATTATCAATAATTCCAGGATTGCTTCCGGATTAATGAATAACCTACCATACAGCATCATAAGCAATTCCTGAGTGTGGATGGGGGCGAATCCCCTTGTACCTAATATGAGACCACCCGCCGGTGATATGGGATATGGCTCTAGTGTTAGGGGTCGTGTGAGTAGCTAATGGGATGGGAATGGGATAGGACTGCTCAGGGTTGATTTTCAGTCTGTGGCTCTGCCTAAGCATTTTGATAACAAAATTATGTTCTTGTGCAGTAGTAAAATGGTGATCGGATGGACAGTTTGGGGCTTCACCATGGACACCATGACAAGAATGATAGTTCCTTTTCATTGGAATGAAAGCACCAAGCCCCAGTGTTTCAAAAGCAAGTAAGAGGTAGCTCCCAAGAGGCCAAGGGCAGCCAGAATTGTCTGTCCTGGCAGCTTTCACTTGGGAACAATCTTTGGATGGATGGAGTTTTGAAGGTGGAGTCCCAGTTTCCACTGTGAGCACCTGGTTGAAATGGATGGTTTTTCTATAGGAAAAAAAAGCACCAAGTCCTAGTGTTTTGGAAGAAGATGAAAGGTGGCCACCATAGGCCAAGCCAGCCAGACCTTTCTCCCTTGGCACCTTTCATCTCGGAGAAATCCTTGGATGTAGGGAATTTTGGAGGCGAATTCCCAACTTTGGCAATGGGCGCCTGGATGTGAAAGGTGCTTTTTTCCCATAAGAAAGAAAAGCACATAGTCCCAGTGTTTCAAAGGCAGATGAGAGGTGGCCCCTGGGTGGCCAAGCCAGCCAGATCTGTCTGTCCTGGCAGATTTCATCTGGGAACAATCCTTGCATATATGGAAATCTGGAGGACGAATCCTGATTTTGGCCATGGGCACCTGGAGAAGAAGGACAGTTCTGTCCACAGGGAGGAGAGCCCAGAGCCCCAGTGCTCCAGGGGCTGATGAGCTGCAGCCCTCAACATGCCAGGATCAGCTGGACCTGTCAGGTGGCCCCCAGGCATCCCAGCCAGCCAAGCCTTGATGCCTTGAGAGGCTGCCTAGAACAGAGGCTGGACAGTGTTAAAGGAATAAAGTAGGGATTTATTAAAAGGCCTTCAAAGGATACACCTGGGGCAGTACAAGAGCCCGGCTGAGGGTACACCCAAGATGGACAATGGGTCACACATCTAACACTTTTATAAGTTTTGGTCCATTTCTATATTGGGGTTAATTGTCCAATTACAGCTTCAGGTTATGAAGTCCCATTCTCCCTGCCTGCTCTCCTGAAATCACTGTTTGCACTTCTTGGGCCTGAAGCTGCAACAGTGTCCTTGCCTCTCCTAGGTTTCTAGGTCTCCTACTCCAGTTATGGAGAAATATTTCAAAGAGCTCCTAAAAACTATGCACTCCTATTTTAAAGCGTATATTTTATTACTGCTCTCTTTGGAGCAGAGACAATTGCAGCATTCTGTGATTGATATTGACCCAGAGTCTCTCCTCAGGAGCTCTGGCCTGCCCACAGAAGCTGTGCCTTGAGCTCTGACCCAGTGTGGACAACCTTGCTCCACATTGCCCAGCCCCATCCTGTGTCTGTCCTCACTGCCCTGGGCCCTGCTGTCCTTGCAGAGCTGGCTGCACTCAGCCTGAGAGGGGTTTTCCCTTTTTGTAGTTTTTGAAGCAATCTCAAACTCCAGAGTTTCCCCACTGCAAACAGACAAACTGCTCAGGTGTGTGCCAAGACCAAGCTGCCACCAATAATGTTCCATTCACCCAAGGCAGAACCGTGCAGGAAATGTTCTAGACCTTTGCACTCCATGGTTCCATGAGGCCTTGCTCTGTGGCAATGGACTTTTGATTCCATGAGGTTCTGTACTCAACAGTGGTATCCTTAGATCCCAGTGTCACCTTGGCCCTTTGGTTCCACAGGTCCCCGCTGTGTCACAATGGGCTCCATGACTCCATGATTAATGCAAAAGCTTTGCATAAACAACAAGCAACACCATGGTCTCCTTGGATCCGCATTGAAATAAACAGGGCCAGGAGACTTCTTCTCCTTTTTAATGCCTTTATTAAAAGTGATCAGCTCAGGATTGGGCAGCTCGGCAGGGCTGCAGTCCCCATCGTGTCTCCCAGGGCGACTCAGAGGAGGAGGACATGTGCAGCTCTGTCCACTACGGGCAGAGCCGGGGGATCCAGTCCTCGTGGGAGCCTTTAGGGCGTGGTGTCCCCGTCAGATCTTGCTTTCCCTGGCTCTGTCCCGCCTTGTCCTGGCGTTGGGACGACTCTCTGCTCAGGGCGAGAGGGGCTCCGAAGGTGTTCAGCATCTCTGCAGGCTCAGCACTTGGCTCCTCACATCCAGACATCACTTTAGTCTCTCAACTCTTAGGTGGCTCATTGTTTTTGGGGTTTTCTCTGTGCCTTTGGAGTCGGGGTCCCAAAAAGCATGCTGGTCTTGGAGTCACTTTGCATAACCCCCCCACCCTCTCAGGTGTCTTCCCTATGGTGGAAGAGAGCACAGCCTCGGGGAAGGGCCATCACCCCACCCCAGCCAGGGCCTTTACCAATACAAAAGGGGCGATAAGCTACAATGACCCGTGATTACGATAACAAAGCGCGCAGAACCCTGGCAGGGACAGAGGTCTGGCTGCCTCCCTGTAGCTCTTTCTCACAAAAAAATATTAACCGAATTTTTGTTCATAACAGTCCCCCCTCTTTTTCTTTGATCGAGCTTAAATTCTTAAGCTCGCATCAACTCACAATTTTTTGTTTTGAATCTACTATAAATCTCTTGTGCACTTTGGTAATCATGGTTACTTAACCTTGTTACTTTCCTTGGTTTCTTCAGGTTGGTCTGCACAGCAAATACTGTTTTACTAAAACAGATAAATAAGCATAGTAAAAAGAGCAATCCTCCAAGTACACACACAGCGAGAAAAACCACCTTTTCCTATACATCTCTTCTGAAAATCTCCAAGTTCTCCCACCCACTAGGATCAAGTGTAGGAGTTTGATCTTGATTATTTACACATGCTAATCTTTTTTTTTCATTTGAAATGTCCCTAATAATTGAATTCTTTAATACTCCCTGGAGCCTGATGACTTTGTTCAACAGAGATATTGGGATCCGAACTTGGCTTTTACAATTTTGGATTTTCTCAATTTCTATTTCACTTTCCCGGTGTTGTTTGATTTCTCCCAAATCATTATATATAGGAACTCCCAAACTTGATCCAGTTTCTTTGGGTAATAAGAAAATTGGTTTTATCACTCTAGCAATGCAGTTGCCAGATGAGATCAAACCTAGGGGTTTAGAGCTCCCCTGAAATGTGTTCCAAAAGGGGTTTATCTCTTTTCCAGTACACTCATATAAATACTTGTAACAAACAATTTTTCTTACCATTTTCACCATTTCTTTGCTTTTTACTAGATCTGCTGAGCTTGTTTCAGCAGCATCACATTCAAAGCACAACCAGGCTTCCCCTATAGGGCACTCTCCTAGGAGTGGCTACTTAAAAGTCGCAGAATTGTATGCTATCCAATACACTCTCTGATTTTTCTGATAAAGAACAAATTGGGAGGGGTTAACACAATCAGGGTTAGAACTGATGTGGACTCTCGACAAGGAGCTCACTTCCTCCTCATAGCGGGGTTGGTAGCATTCATTGCACAGCTCAGCTTGGCTTCCTAGAGCACCACCAGCAATTAGAGCCATCATTACTACCCTTCCCAAGAGTCCGGTATGGGTCATCTTGCACAGCCTGCCCACCCGGCCTTGCCTCTTGGGGAATTTTTTTACTGAGAAGAAGCTTCCAAGCTCTTTAGAGTCCCTTCTACCCACTTCTCTGGTTAAACCTCTCTTGGTGTGTTCCCTACAAATTTTAGTTTCCTCCTCCAGGGGAGTGTTCTGTAGAGGATTAACCTGGAGTCTTTAGAAATATATATTGGGGAACTTACTAACCAGAATTACTTATTTACAGCCTTAAACTTTTTACCAACATAGTTTACACAAAACAGTCTTGAAACATTTTAAGCAATATTAGAACTCTGATACCAATTTTTTCCCATACAGTTCAGTCTTTTTGACTCTTCTTCCTGAGAGTCAACTTTAAATTTCAGTATACTCAGGTGAATTAACTTGTGATGTGGATGAATCCTTATCCAGTGCCTGGAGGTGAGTGGTGTGGACTCTGGCCCAATGCCAGAGGGAAAAACTAGGAGTCTGGCCCAATGCCAGAAGGAGAAAGGGGTGCAGTCTGGTCCAATGCCAGAATGCCAGAGGGAAAAACCTGGTGTTGAATCCTGGTCCAATGCCAGAGGGAGAGTGGGGTGCAGTCCGGTCCAATGCCAGAATGCCAGAGGGAAAAAAACTGATGTTGAATCCTGGTCCAATGCCAGGGGGTGAGAGTGATGTGAGTCCAACTTTTTCTTTTGGTCTTCACAGTCGAATTAGTAATGAAGAGTACCTGAAATGGGCTTTCAAACACAGGCATTAATGGTCTGCTATTTAATGATTTTATCAAAACTCAGCTTCTCTGTTTAATGTTATTGGTAATTTCTCTTTTTCCATAGCTTGTATATTTCTCTCATCAACTTCTACATACTCTGTATTTTGCAAGGAGTTGTATTTCTCAGCTAACTTAACTCTCAAAGTACTTTTATTCCACTATTTTTCTGTGTATTTAATTCACTGGTTTTCTGTTCTATTTTTCAAGATCTTATTTATTTATCTCTTGCTTCTGTTTCTTACTTTCACTTAGAGCTTAAATACTTCTTTCAACCCCTTACATGTTTTTTTTTTTTTTCTTACACCATTCTTCTACACAATACACTTCCCTCTAAAGAGATGTGGTAAAACTTATAATGCACAATCTACATTACTTCTATTCTAACTCGTCTATATTCACTCTCTCATTTCTCATTCACTTTCACACATTCCTCCACACCTTTAAGACACAAACTTGTTGCTAGAAAATCACGGGTCCCTGTAGCCCCCTCTCACCCTGGGGTTGGCCCACAGGTCTCAGTATCTCTGGGCCTCTTGGAAGGGCCCTGACTCTGGTTGCCTCTAGTGCACATTCACCTGTGAGGCTGCCTGCGTGTCACTCACACTCTTACAGCTACGGCTCCCTCACACATCTGGGGAGCACTAGTCTGGTTTGCAGGTCACACACACACACTTTGGTCACAGCCCCCACCCACCCGGGGGACACAAGCCTGGTTTGCAGGTCACACACACACTTCCACTGCCCCCTTCCCACCTGCCTGGGAAGTTGAGGCTGACTTTGCTTGTGACTCACTCTCACACACACAACAAGACAACAATAAGGTACCTTTTACTTTCACACCACTTATTATAAGTTAAGTCTTACTGGCCAGTTTTGGTGCTATTGGATATCCTTTCTACCTAGCTGTTTTTGTCTAACTTCAGATGTTACTTTGTTGAGACAGGACTTATCTGCTCCTGTATCAACCAAAAATTCAAATTCCTCATTTAGGGGTCCCACTTCAAAGTTTACCAAGGGCTCTTCTAGATGTTGCATCGGGTCCCCTATATTAAAAAGCCCCTGGCACCCCTAGTCCTCCCCCTTAAGAATCCTTCCTAAATTATCTTGTTCCATGGCTATTGCCACATCGAGACTGAGCTTTCTACAAAACCTCCTGATGTGTCCTGCCTCCCCACAGTAATAACACTGCCGTCCTCTCAAAGGGGCTTGAGGTCTCTCAATCCTTCGTGCACCTGCCAGTACTGGCCTGTCCTTGCCTCCTCCTGGTGGTGGACCTGCCCCCCCTGCACTTTCCCTAGCTACAGCAACCATGATCTCAGCCTTGGCTATTGCTTTTTCTTCTTCCCTCCTTAAATACACCTTCAATGCTTCTCTTAATAACTCATTAATGTCCTTCGCTTGCCACTCTTCCATCTTTTCCAGTTTCCTCCTTATATCAGGCCAAGATTTGGTAACAAATTGGACTTTTAGTAGCATTTGACCTTCTGGGGTGTCTGGGTCTATTCTAGAGTACAACTGGAAGTTCCACCTTAGGTGATTAAGCCAGGCAGCAGGAGCTTCCTCTTTCTCCTGCATGCCCTCAAATGCCAATTGGCTGTTAGTTCCTTTGGGAACTGACTCTTTGATCCCCCGTATTATCAAAGACCTATATTCCATCATGGCCTTCCTCCCCTCCTCCTGGTTAGGGTTCACGCAGGGATCCGTTAGTGACAATTTCTGTTCACCTGATGGCACCGGGGGGTCCTGGACGGTTATCTTTCTCCCAAATTCTTATGCCAGCCTCCCTAAACATCTGGACCTCTTCTGGGGAAAATAATATACTCAGGATGGAATTCATCTCCCCCCAAGTGTAGATATTTGGACCTAGAAATTGATCTACTTGGTTAGCTATGCCCACTGGGTCCTCAACTAAATGCCCCAACTCTTTCTTGAATCCTCTCACCTCAGAAGCAGTTAGGGGAGCATTCACAAAGCCAACACCTCGCGCTACTCCTCCCATAGGAACCTCTCTGAGGGGAAAGAGTCTCTCTGCCTTGGAGGTCTTGGATCTGGTGCTACAGTACGGCCCATTTTCAGATGCCAAACTACTTTGAGGGATATCTGGGTTACCTTGAACTTTCTGCCCATCAGCAGGTGTATTTGCTGATAGCTGTTTATCGGGAGAGGAGACATTTGTGCCCCAACTAGGAGGAGGTAAAGTGACAGCAATAGGAGGGGGAGAAGAACCTGAGTGGATATTAAGTGCAGCTGGAGAAGGGGTGGAGAATGCAGCAGGTGGAGTAGGCACTTGTGGTGGTGCAGACGGAACTGCAGGGGATACTGGGTTTATCATAGCGGAAGCTGAAGAGGTAGAAGGAGGAGTTTGAGCAGGTGGTAATGAGATGGCAGCCGGGGGAAGAACCGGACCTGCCATTTCAGGTGCTTGAAGAAGAGAATTATTATTGGAATAATAATCCCAATATTACCAGTTAGATTGTTCCTGGGTCAGTGTGACCCTCGCTGCTGAGCCAAAGGCGGCTTCTGTGGTGCTTTACCCCAGAGATACCTTGGCTGCTGGAGATTGCAGCGGGGCACTGGTGCAAGTCCAGGCTTGTCAGGAACTCCGTTTACCTCAGGAGAGAGAGCTTCTGGTGATGGTGAAGAGAAGAAGGAGAGGATTCTGCTGGAGGGTTGCCAGATGTTTATTCCATGGTTACAGAGGTCTGAACTGGGGCAACTGCTGCCACCAGAATGGAGGCCACATGGTCTCATTAACCTTTTAAGCTCCGGGACAGGGTAAGGGGAGGGGACAGGTGAGCCACCAACCAGGTGAAAGGGGCAGGGTCTCAAGGGACTAGGGACACCTATCCAATGTCCCCAGGCCTGAGGCACCAACCAACCGACACCTTGCTGGTATGTTAGCCTGATTGACAGGGCACAATCAGCAAGGGGCGAGGGGGAAGGGAGAAGGTATAGGCACACCTGGGAAGGGACCCGGAAGTTTAAAACAGGACATTGCAACACACCGCAACATCTCCCCCTAGTTTTGTTTAAAAAGAAGAGGACTGTGTTTATGGTGCAGAATGATTGCCAAACCATGGTTTGTAAATCGGTTCTTCTTCTACAGGAGGGTCAGTGTTTTCCACTGAGGCCTCCAGGTCATCTACTGGAGCACTGAGGGCTTCCAAATGGTAGACCTCAGGAGGGGGAGATGAGCTTGAAATTAACTTGAGAACCATGCGTTTGATTTGTCCAAAACCAATGCTAACAACTACAATAACTATAACTAAAATAAACAGCACTAAAAACAAAATTTTCAGAACAGATCCCAACCAGCCCGCGAGTCCCCAGCCTTTGAACAGTCCATTCAGCTCGTTGTCAGTTTCTCTGTTGATGTCCGAGAACCTTTGTCAAGGCAGTCCATATGTGGTTTGGGCTGCAGTACTATGTAGGAGATCGCAGGTGGGATGATCACGAGTAGGACGAGAAGCAGGCTCGGTCTCATGGCGTCTCGAGACTGCACACAAACAGCAGGATCTAAATCGGTAAAAGGAAACTTAAGACAAACATATATTACAAACTATTCCAGATAGGAGGCTTAAATGGAATTTCCTCCAGAGAACGCGTGCGGCGTTTTCTTCTCCAGGCAGCGTGAGCAACCTGGGGTGCTTCTGCAGATTTCTCTGAGACTTTGGGAACATAGGGCTTTACCCATTTGGAAGGAACCCACCTTAAACCAGAGGGGGTGGACACACAGGCATATCCACGTCCCCAAGTAACCAATTTGTAAGGTCCCACCATTTTCCAAGTCTCAGGGTCCTTTACTAAAACCGGAGGTTTTTCTTTCATCAACCTGTGACTGCTCCCCCAAAGTGGCGTAGGATGGGTGGGTTCAGGCTGTCAAAAGAACAATTCAGAAAATTGATTGTGAATAGTGCCCTGGATAACCGGATGTGGGGAGGTTCTACCTTCAGAACCTGTTGTTGCTGGTCCAGGACCCTTTTAATATCACGGTGAGTTCTTTCTACAATGGCTTGACCTGTAGGGGAGTAGGGGATGCCAGTTTTGTGCTCTACTCCCCATTGCTGCAGGAAGCTCCCGAATTCCTTGGATTTATAAGCAGGCCCATTATCAGTTTTCAGCTCCTTGGGGATGCCCATGAAAGAAAAAGCCTGTAAGAGGTGCTTAATAGCATCAATAGATGATTCTCCTGTGTGGGCAGAAGCATAGACCGCTCCAGAAAAGATATCTACACTAACATGAACATATTTCTGCCGTCCAAAAGCCTGTATGTGTGTTACATCTGTTTGCCACAGTTCACAACTGTTCAGTCCCCTTGGGTTTGCTCCCGTACTCACTGTAGGGAGTGCATGTTGTTGGCAATTTGGGCACGTGGCCACAATCGCTTTGGCTTGTTCTCGAGTGATGTTAAACTGACGAACCAGGCCAGGTGCATTTTGGTGGAAAAGCTGGTGGCTGATTTTTGCCTGTTCAAAAACATTCGGGGGAGTGGCCATCACTGCAGGTGCAGCAAGAGCATCTGCCCTTCTGTTGCCTTCAGCGATAAACCCTGGCAAGTCAGTGTGTGACCTGACATGCATCACATAAAAGGGTTGCTCTCGGTGAGTGACTAACTTTACCAGTTTTGAGAGCAATTCAAAAAGTGCGATGTTAGATACATCTTGCAGTATTGCTTGATCTGCTCTGGATACTACTCCTGCCACGTATGCAGAGTCTGTAATCAGATTAAATGGTTCTGAGAACCTTTCAAAAGCCCTAACAACCGCAGCCAATTCAGCAACCTGAGGTGAACCTTCCACCTCAGCAATGTCCGTCTCCCACTGCTGGGTTTGAGGATCCTTCCAAGTCATAACGGACTTGTGGGACCTCCCGGACGCATCTGTAAAGACAGTTAGAGCCCTTTTTAAAGGTCTCCTACTTAGAGCAGTTCTTAATTTTAAAGTAAATTGAACATCTTGTTCGAACAATTTGTGAGCGGGCCGCACTACCAGAATTTGTCCTGAGTAGGAATCCAGAGCAAACTGCAACACTTCATTTTCTTGAAACAATTGTTCCAGTATTTTCATAGTATTTTGACCTGATTTTAACTCAACTGGAATGTGAATGCACTTAAAATCACATCCTGCTAACTCCCTGATCCGGGTCCTTGCTTTCCGGATCAGTTCCGCTAACAGCTCCTGAGGCTTTGTCAGTCTCTTGGACCTTTTGTGACTGAGGAAAACCCATTCTATGATCAAGAGAGAGTCCCTCTGGTCCCGGTCCTTTTTTGGTGTGTCCTTTGCCTTAGGTGTTTGTTTTTCCTCCCACTGGAAAACAATTCCATGGAGGTGTGGCAACTTACCTAGAATGATAAATTTGAATGGCAGGTCAGGCCGGCATCGGTGGGCCTGTCTTGTGGACATTGCAATCTGAACCTTTTCTAGAGCTTTCCGTGCCTCTGGGGTAATAGACCTAGGAGCACCTGGGTCCTCTCCCCCTTTCAATAAATTAAAAAGAGGGGCAAGGTCTTCATTAGTCAGACCAAGCCACGGTCTTACCCAATTCAAAGACCCACACAACTTGTGGACATCCGCAAGGGTCTTGATCCTTGGATTGATTGCTAGTTTTTGAGGAACAATGGTCCTATTTCCAATTTCTAAGCCCAAATACTTCCAAGGTGGCATCTTTTGAATTTTCTTTTCCTGGAGCTCGAACCCTGCAACAATCAATGCATCGATCGTTAGGTCAAGCGCATGTGTGAGTAAATCATCATTGGGGGCACACACAAGGATATCATCCATTAAATGATAGATGATGGCCTTCTCTGCAGCTGCACGCACTGGGAAAGCAGGGAAGAGACATACCACTGGCAGATAGCTGGAGATACCTTTAATCCCTGAGGAAGAACGGTCCAATGGTACCTTTTCATAAGAGCTTCTAAACTGATAGAAGGGACTGAGAATGTGAAACGCGGTGCATCATCAGGGTGCAATGGGATTTGGAAAAAACAATCTTTAATATCAATAACAGCTAATTTCCAATCTTGGGGAAGCATTGTTGGGGATGGCATACCAGGTTGGGGAGAACCCATATCTTCAATTACATTATTAATTTTGTCGGAGGTCACAGAGGAGTCACCACCTCTTTTTGTCAGCTTTTTGGATGACAAACACTGGAGAGTTCCATGGGGACATGGTCTCCACAATGTGGCCCTTTTTTAGTTGCTCTTCTACTAGTTCTTCAAGCACTTTTATTTTTTGTTTACTGAGTGGCCACTGTTTCACATCAACTGGTTTGTCTGTTTTCCACTTCAGTTTTTGGGTGGGGCGCTGTTGTTCAATGACTGCTGCACAA
>NW_026992474.1:0-70819 GCF_028769735.1 Zonotrichia leucophrys gambelii | reverse complement strand
CCCCAAGTCCCCCGAGACCCCCCCAATACCGAGGTGGGCGTGGCTTTCCCTGCGCTTTTAAGAGCCCCCAGACCCCCCAAAACCCCCCAGGACCCCCCAATCCGGGGTCCCCTAACTCCTCTGACCCCCCCCCCCCCGACACCCCGGGACCCCTCCCCAAATTCCCGTGACCCCCTAGGGCTGGGTGGGCGTGGCTTCCCTGAGCATGAGGAGCCCCCTGACCCCTCAAAACCCCCCCGACACCCCCCAAAATCCCCGGGACCCCCCCAAATCCCGGCCCCCCCGGCCCCCCCTGACCTCCCCTGACCCTCGGGACCCCTCCCAAATTCCGTGCCCCCCCAGGGGTCCCCGGCGGCGGGGGGAGTGCTCGGGCCGCAGTTTCTCGCTGCGCATGAAGAGCACCCTGAGCGCCGGGCGGGCGCTGCCTCAACCTGAAAGCGGCGTCCTGGAAGGTGAGGGGGACACTGGGGACATTTGGGGACATTGGGGACACTGGGGACATTGGGTACATTGGGGACATTTGGGGACATTTGGGACATTTGGGGATTTGGGGACATTGGGGACATTTGGGGGGTTTGGGGGACATTTGGTGATTTGGGGGCACTGGGGACATTGGGGACGCTGGGGGTATTGGGGACATTTGGGGACATTGGGGACATTGGGGACATTTGGGGACATTGGGGGCATTTGGGGGTTTGGGGGACATTTGGGGGTTTGGGGGACATTGGGGGGCACTGAGGGGATTGGGGACATTTATGGGATTTGGGACATTTTGGGGGAATTGGGGGGATTGGGGACATTGGGGGCATTTGGAGGGATTGGGGGTATTGGGGGGGGTTGGGGACATTGGGACATTTGGGGGAGTTTGGGGACATTTGGGGACATTGGGGACATTGGGGATATGTGGGGAGGTTTGGGGGGATTTGGGGACGTTTGGGGACATTTTGGGGACAGTGGGGGATTGAGGATATTGGAGGGATTGGGGACATTGGGGGGATTGGGGACATTTGGGGACATTTGGGGACATTGGGGAAATTTGGGATAAATGCTGAGCAGTTCTTCGGGGATTTTGGGGTAGATCCCGACGGGGTTTTTGTGCATTTTGGGAATTTTTGGGTTAACCCCCGCACTCCCGGGATATTTTTGAGCTAACTTCCAAACTCCAGGATATTTTTCCGGAGTTTTTTGGGTTAACCCCCGCACTCCCGGGATATCTCTGGGTTAACCCCCAAACTCCCGGGATATTTTTGGGCTAACCCCCGCCCTCCCGGGATATTTTTGGGTTTCCCGGGATATCTCTGGGTTAACCCCCGCCCTCCCGGGATATCTCTGGGTTAACCCCTGAACTCCCGGGATATCTCTGGTTAACCCCCGCCCTCCCGGGATATCTCTGGGTTAACCCCTGAACTCCCGGGATATTTTTGGGTTAACCCCCGAACTACAGGATATTTTTCCGGGGTATTTCTGGGTTAACCCCCGCCCTCCCGGGATATCTCTGGGTTAACCCCCGCACTCCCGGGATATTTCTGGGCTAACCCCCAAACTCCAGGATATTTTTCCGGAATATTTCTGGGTTAACCCCCGAACTCCAGCATATTTCTGGGTTAACCCCCGCCCTCCCGGGATATTTTTCGGTTTCCCGGGATATCTCTGGGTTAACCCCGAACTCCCGGGATATCTCTGGGTTAACCCCCAAACTCCAGGATATTTTTCCGGGTTTTTTTGGGTTAACCCCCGCCCTCCCGGGATATCTCTGGGTTAACCCCCGCACTCCCGGGATATTTTTCGGTTTCCCGGGATATTTCTGGGTTAACCCCCAAACTCCAGGATATTTTTCCGGGATTTTTTGGGTTAACCCCCGCTCTCCCGGGATATCTCTGGGTTAACCCCGAACTCCAGGATATTTTTGGGTTAACCCCCGCCCTCCCGGGATATCTCTGGGTTAACCCCTGAACCCCCGGCATATTTCTGGGTTAACCCCGCCCTCCCGGGATATTTTTGGGTTAACCCCCGAACTCCCGGGATATTTTTGAGCTAAATTCAAACTCCAGGATATTTTCCCGGTTTTTTTTTGGGTTGACCCCTGCACTCCCGGGATATTTTTGGGTTAACCCCAAACTCCCGGGATATTTCTGGGTTAACCCCTGAACTCCCGGGATATCTCTGGGTTAAACCCCCCGAACTCCCGGGATATTTTTGGGCTAATCCCGAACTCCAGGATATTTTTCCGGGTTTTTTTTGGGTTAACCCCCGCCCTCCGGGATATCTCTGCGTTAACCCCGCCCTCCCGGGATATCTCTGGGCTAACCCTCAAACTCCAGGATATTTTTCCGGAATATCTCTGGGTTAACCCCCGCAGTCCCGGGATATTTTTCGGTTTCCCGGGATATTTTTGTGTTAACCCCCGCACTCCCGGGATATCTCTGGGCTGACCCCCGCCCTCCCGGGATATCTCTGGGTTAACCCCCGCACTCCCGGGATATTTTTCGGTTTCCCGGGATATTTCTGGGTTAACCCCCGAACTCCAGGATATTCTGGGTTAACCCCCGCCCTCCCGGGATATCTCTGGGTTAACCCCCGCACTCCCGGGATATTTTTCCGGGATATGTCTGGGTTAACCCCCGCCCTCCCGGGATATCTCTGGGTTAACCCCCGCCCTCCCGGGATATTTTTGGGTTAACCCCCGCCCTCCCGGGATATTTTTGGGTTAACCCCCGCACTCCCGGGATATTTCTGGGTTAACCCCCAAACTCCAGGATATTTTTCCGGGATTTTTTGGGTTAACCCCCGCCCTGCCGGGCTGTTTGCGTTCGCTGCCGCCCCCTCCCCAGGTGCTGCACTGCGCGGGGCACATGCGCACGTACGCGGGGGGCGCGGGGGCCGCGGAGCCGCCGCTGCGGTGCCTGGTGCTGATCTGCGAGGCCATCGCGCACCCCGGGGCCATCGAGGCCCCGCTGGGCTCGGGCACCGTGCTCACCCGCCACTCCATGGACATGAAGTTCACCTACTGCGACGATCGGTGGGTCGGGGGGACACCCCTGGGACCCCCGGGACGGCCATGGGATGGCTGAGATCCCCCCGGGTTTTGGTTTGTTAAATGATGTAAGGAGAGCGCCCCAAAAATCCCACAAATCCCTCTAATTCGGTGTCTCAGACCCCAAAAATCCCACAAATTCCCCAAAACCTGCGACCCCCAAGATCCCTGGGATCCCTGGGTTTTGGGTTTGTTAAATGCCGTAAGGAGAGCGCCCCCGAAAATCCCACAAATCCTTCTAAATTCGGCGGTCTCAGACCCCAAAAATCCAAAATCCCCCAAAACCTGCGACCTCCAGACCCCTGGATCCCTGGGTTTTGGGTTTGTTAAATGCCGTAAGGAGAGCACCCCAAAAATCCCACAAATCCCTCTAAATTCGGTGGTCTGAGACCCCAAAAATCCCACAAATCCCCCAAAACCTGTGACTCCCAAGACCCCTGGGATCCCTGGGTTTGGGTTTGTTAAATGCCGTAAGGAGAGCACCACAAAAATCCCCAAAACACCCAAAAATCCCACAAATCCCTCTAAATTCGGCAGTCTCAGACCCCAAAAATCCCACAAATCCCCCAAAACCTGCGACCCTCAAGACCCCTGGGATCCCTGGGTTTTGGGTTGTTAAATGCCGTAAAGATAGCACCCCAAAAATCCCCAAAAAACCCAAAAATCCCAAAATCCCTCTAAATTCGGCGGTCTCAGACCCCAAAAATCCCACAAATCCCCCAAAACCTGCGACCCCCAAGACCCCTGGGATCCCTGGGTTTTGGGTTTGTTAAATGCCGTAAAGATAGCACCCCAAAAATCCCACAAATCCCTCTAAATTCGGCGGTCTCAGACCCCAAAAATCCCACAAATCCCCAAAACCTGCGAGCCCCAAGACCCCTGGGATCCCTGGGTCTTGGGTTTGTTAAATGCTATAAAGAGAGCACCCCAAAAATCCCAAAACACCCAAAAATCCCTCTAAATTCGGCAGTCTCAGACCCCAAAAATCGCACAAATTCCCCAAAACCTGGGACCCAAGACCCCTGGGTCCTGGTTTGGTGTGTTAAATGCGTAAAGATAGCACCCAAAATCCCCAAAACACCCAAATCCCACAAATCCCCTAAATTCGGCAGTCTCAGACCCCAAAATCGCACAAATCCCCCAAAACCTGCGACCCCCAAGACCCTGGGATTCCTGGGTTTTGGGTGTGTTGCACCCGGTAAAGGCAGCACCCCAAAAATCCCCCAAAATTTGGCGGCCCCGGACCCTCAGAATCCTCTGGGACCCCCCGGTTCTGAGCCCATTACACTCCACAAAAACGGCACCCCAAAAATCCCACAAATGCCCCAAAACTTGGCAGCCCCAGACCCCTAGGATCCCCAGGTTTTGGTTTGTTAAATGCTGTAAAAATAGCACCCCAAAAATGCCAAAAATACCCCAAAATTTGGCAGTCCCGGACCCCTCAAATCCCCCAAAACTGGGCAGCCCCAGACCCCGAGACCCCCGAGTTCTGAGCCCATTGCACCCCACAAAGACAACAACCCCAAAAATCTCTAAAATCTCCCAAAAATCCAGAAAACCTTACAAATTCCCAAAAACTCAGCAAACCCCAATAATTTTGGGGTATCCCACGTTAATTTTGGGGTATCTCACTTTAATTTTGGGGTATCCCATGATAATTTTGGGGTCACCCCTGATAATTTTGGGGTGCAGGATCGGGGAGGTGGCCGGGTCCTTTATGGGATTTTGGGTGTGGGGTCACAGTGATGTTGGGGTATCCCCCCGATGTTTTTGGGTGACCCCCGATGTTTTTGGGTATCCCATGTTAATTTTGGGGTATCCATGATAATTTTGGGTGCCCCCGATGTTTTGGGGTATCCCATGTTAATTTTGGGATATCCCATGATAATTTTGGGGTGCCCCTGATAATTTTGGGGCGCAGGATCGGGGAGGTGGCCGGATTCCTTACAGGATTTGGGGTGTGGGGTCAGAGCAATGTTGGGATGTCCTCCCGTGGTTTTTGGGGTATCCCATGATAATTTTGGGGTGTTTTTGGGGTGCAGGATCGGGGAGGTGGCCGGGTCCTTTATGGGATTTTGGGTGTGGGGTCACAGTGATGTTGGGATGTCCTCCCGGGTTTTTGGGGGTATTCTATGTTAATTTTGGGGGATCCCATGATAATTTTGGGGTGTTTTTGGGGTGCAGGATCGGGGAGGTGGCCGGGTACCACCCCGAGGAGCTCCTGGGCTGTTCCCTGTACGAGTTCGTGCACGCGCTCGACTCCAACACCCTGAGCCGCAGCGTCCACACCCGTGAGTGCCCCCCTGACCCAAAACCACCCCAAAACACCCCAAAACCCCCACCGGGAACCCCAAAATCTGCCCGGGAAACCCAACGTTTCCAGGGGAACCCCAAAACCCCCTCAGGAACACCAAAGTTTCCAGGGAAAACCCAAAGTCCTCCTGGGAAAACCCAAAACCCCCTCGGGAATCCCAAAATCTGACCAAGAACCCCAAAATTTGCTCAGGAAACCCAAAATCTGCCCAGGGGAACCCCAAAACCCCATCAGGACACCCGAAATCCCCCCTGGTGGCCCCCCAATGTCCCCAGTCCCCAATGTCCCCATTGTCCCCAATGTCCCCAATCCCTCAATGTCCAAATGTCCCCAATTCCCCCAATGTCCCCACTTCCCCATTGTCCCCAACGTTCCAATGTCCCCAACCTCCCGATCCCCCAATGTCCCCTTGTCCCCAATGTCCCCATCAATGTCCCCATTCCCAATGTCCCCATTGTCCCCAGTGTCCCCAATCCCCAAATGTCCCCAATGTCCCCATGCCCCTGATACCCCACCCCCAATGTCCCCATGTCCCCACTGTCCCCAATCCCCAATGTCCCCATTGTCCCCATGTCCCCCAATGTCCCAATCCCCCCGATCCCCCCAATGTCCCCAGTGTCCCAATGTCCCCAATCCCCACATGTCCCCAGTGTCCCCAATCCCCCCAGTGTCCCCAATCCCCCCAATGTCCCAATGTCCCCATTGCTGTCCCCACTGTCCCCAATGTCCCAATGTCCCCAACACCCCCAATGTCCCCAATCCCCCGATGCCCCACTGTCCCCATGTCGCAAGGCCAGCTGTCCCAGCCATACGGTTCCTGCCAAGCGGGTCCTGTCCATGTGTGACCCCTCAATGTCCCCAATGTCCAACCCCACAATCCCCCCAGTCCCCAATATCCCCAATGTTCCCAATGTCCCCAATCCCCGCAATGTCCCCAACCTCCCCAATCCCCCCCATGTCCCCAATTCCCCCAATGTCCCCAATGTCCCCAATCCCCCGATGTCCCCACTGTCCCCAGTGCTCATCAAGGGCCAGGCTGCCACCAGCCAGTACCGGTTCCTGGCCAAGCGCGGGGGGTTCCTGTGGGCGCAGACCCAGGCCACCGTCATGGGCGGGGGGCGAGCGGCCCCGAGGGCATCGTGTGCCTGCACTTTGTGCTCAGGTGGGGACATTTGGGGACACTGGGGACATTGGGGACATTGGGGATGTTGGGGACACTGGGACATTGGGGGATTGGGACATTGGGGGATTGGACATTGGTCTTGGACATTGAGGGGATTGGGACATTGGGGACATTTGGGACATTGGGGGACATTGGATGTGGACACGGGACATTGGGGACATTGGAGGGATTGGACATTGGGGACATTGGGATGGTGTGGTGACATGGACATGGGGGATTGGGACATTGGGACTTGGGACATTGGGAATTGGGGATATTGGGGGACATTGGTCACATGGCGCCCTGAGGGCATGTGTGCCTGCATTTGTGCTCAGTGGGGACATGGGACATGGGGAATTGAGCGGTTGGGGACATTGGGGACATTTGGGGATTGGGAAGCTCGGGGAATTGGGGACATTGGGGGATATTGGGGACATTGGGGATAATGGGGACATTGAGGGATTGGGGATTGGGGACATTTGGGGACATTGGGGACATTGGGGGCATTGGAGGATATTGGGGACATTGGGGATAATGGGGACATTGGAGGGATTGGGGACATTGAGGGTGTTAGGGGACATTGGGGGCTTTGGGGACATTGGGGACATTGGGGGACATTGGGGACATTGGGGGATTGGAATTTGGGACATTGAGGGTGTTAGGGGACATTGGGGGCATTGGGGGGACATTGGGGACATTGGGGGCATTGGGGCTTTGGGGACATTGGGGACATTGGGGGGGATTGGGGACATTGGGGGGATTTGGGGACATTGGGGACATTGGGGCCATTGAGAAGGATTGGGGACATTGGGAGGTCTCAGAGAATATTGGGGAAGGGTCGCGGGGGGACCCCCAAAATCTCACCTCGAGATCCCCCAAAACTCCTCTTGGGGGGGATTGGGGACCCCCAAAACCCCACCAGAGACCCCCCCCCAAACCCCTCTTTGGGTGGTCCCAAACCCCTTTTTTGGGGAGTGGTCTCGTCCTGACGCCCCCTCCCCAAACACAGCCGCGTGGAGCAGCGCGGGCTCGTTCTGTCCCTGGAGCAAACGCAGCGCCGCGAATTGGGGAGGGGGCGGCGCCCCCCGGCCCCCGCCCCCAACCCACCGGACACCGTGCTGGACCTGAGCCTGGGTGCGCACTGGGACGGACTGGGAGGGACTGGGATGGACTGGGAGGGACTGGGAGGGAACTGGGATGGACTGGGAGGGCTGGGAGCAACTGGGACAAACTGGGAGGGACTGGGAGGGACTGGGATGGACTGGAGGGACTGGAGGACTGGGATGGACTGGGAAGGACTGGGATGGACTGGGAGGGAACTGGGAGGGACTGGGATGGAACTGGGATGGGCTGAGAGGGACTGGATGGACTGGGAGGGACTGGGATGGACTGGGAGGGAACTGGGAGGGACTGGGATGGAAGGGATGGACTGGAGGGACTGGGAGGACTGGAGGGACTGGGATGGACTGGAATGGACTGGGAGGGACTGGGATGACTGGGATGGAACTGGGATGAACTGGGACAAACTGGGATGGACTGGGATGAACTGGGAGACGGGGGGTGGGGGGGCAGAGTCTGGGGGGTCTGGAGTGGTCCCGAGGGTCCTGGGGGACCCAGGGTGGTTTTTGGGGTCTCAGAATAATTTGGGGCATTTTTCGGGGGTCTCACCCCATTTTCCCTCCCTAGACCTGGGGGTCCCGGGGGTCCTGGGCTGGATTTGGGATTTTTGGGGGGTTCTGGTTGATTTTGGGTTGTTTTGGGTCTGATTGGGGTTTTTTTGGGGGTCTGGGTGGATTTGGGTATTTCCGAGGGTCTCACCCTTTTCCCCCCCAGACCTGGGGGTCCCGGGGGTCTGGGCTGGATTTGGGTTTTTTTGGGGGATTCTGGGTTGTTTTGGGAATTTTTGGTGATCTGGAGTGGTTTTTTTTGGGGTAATTTGGGGTATTTTCGGGGGTCTCACCCCGTTTTTCCCCCCCAGACCTGGGGGGGTCCCTGGGGGATTGGCTTTGTGGGGATGTTTACGGGTCTGATTGGGCGGTTCTGGGAGTTTTAGGGATTTTTGGAGGTTTTTTTGCGGTAATGGGTTTTCCGGGTCCTCACCCCATTTTCCCCCCCCAGCCTGGGGACCCGGGGGCCCGGGGCTCCTGCCTTCGTGCGCCCTCCCCGTGCCAGAGGCCGCCCAAGGGGACCGGGTTTCTGCTCCGAGCTCGTCCGGCTCCTCGCCCCCATCTTCGACCCCCCCCCGGCGACCCCCGCCCCCCAGCGCCGCCCCCGCAGCCCCTCCCCGGTCAGTGGGGCCCAAATTTGGGGGGGTTTGGGGTTTTTTTGGGGTTTTTTTTGGGTTTTTTTTTTGGGTTTTTTGGGGTTTTTTTTGGGTTTTTTTAGGGTTTTTTTTGGGTTTTAGGGGGGTTTTTGGGGGGAGGAGTTTTTTTTTTTTTAATGGGGTTTTGGTGTTTTTTTGTGGGGGGGGGTCTTTGGGCTCAGAGGGGTTTTTGGAGGCGATCTTGGAATTGTTTGGGAGGGGTCTTTGGGGGGTTCTGGGGTTTTTGGGGGTCATGAGGGGTCTTGAGTTTTTTGGGAGGGGTTGGGGTCTGGGGGAGTCCTGGGATTTTTTGGGGGGGGTCTTAGTGGGGAGTTCTGTGTTTTTTTTGGGATCATGGGAGTTTTATGGGATTTTGGGTTGTTTGGGGGGGGGAGGGCTTTTGGGGTCTGGGGGGGTTTTGGGGTCAAGTGGATTTTTTTGAATTTTGGGTTTTTTTGAGGGGTTTTATGGGGTTTTGGAGTGGTTTGGGGGGGGGATCTTTGTGGTCGTGGGGGGTTTTGGGGGGTCCTGGGGGGGGTTTTGGAATTGTTTAGGGGGGTTTGGGGTCTTGGGATTTTTTTTGGGGGGGGGAATCTTTGGGTTATGGGGTTTTTTTTGGGGGGGTCTGGGTTTTTTTTGGTCCGGTGGGGCTCTAGAATGGTTTTTTGGGTCGGGGGGGATCTGGGGTTTTTTTGGGGGGTTCTGGGAGGGTCCTGGGGGTCGGTGGCCGTGCCCCCCCAGCCCCCACGCGCTGCTGCAGGTACAGAAGATTTTTGGGGGGAGCCGCAGCCCCGGAACCACCCTGCAGGTAAGGGGGGGGGGGGCGCTCCTGGGACCCCAAATCCCAATGGGAGGGGACCCCAAATCCCAATGGGAGGGGACCCCAAATCCCAACCCCAAATCCTGACCCCATTAATGGGAGGAGACCCCAAATCTCAGCCCGTAAATGGGAGGGGATCCCAAACCCAAATCCCAACCCCATAAATGGGAGGGGACCCCAAATCCCAATGGGAGGGGACCCCAAATCTCAGCCTGTTAATGGGAGGGGACCCCAAATCCCAACCCCAAATCCTGACCCCATTAATGGGAGGAGACCCCAAATCCCAACCCCAAATCCTGACCCCATTAATGGGAGGAGACCCCAAATCCCAATGGGAGGGGACCCCAAATCCCGACCCCATAAATGGGAGGAGACCCCAAATCTCAGCCCATAAATGGGAGGAGACCCCAAATCTCAGCCCATAAATGGGAGGGGACCCCAAATCCCAATGGGAGGGGACCCCAAATCTCAGCTCGTAAATGGGAGGGAACCCCAAATCCCAATGGGAGGGGACCCCAAATCTCAGCCCATAAATGGGAGGGGACCCCAAATCCCGACCCCATAAATGGGACAGGACCCCAAATCTCAGCTTGTAAATGGGAGGGGACCCCAAATCCCAATGGGAGGGGACCCCAAACCGCAGCCTGTAAATGGGAGAGGACCCCAAATCCTGACCCCAAATCTCAATCCATATATGGGGGGGACCCCAAATCCCAGTCCCAAATCCCTACTCCATAAATGGGAGGAGACCCCAAATCCTGACCCCAAATCCCACCCCATTAATGAGACCCCAGATCCCAACCCCAAATCCTGACCACAAATCCCATCCTGTAGACAGAAGGGGACCCCAAATCCCTGCCCCAAATCCCAACCCATAAATGGGGGGTTGGGACCCCAAATCCCGACCCTAAATCCCAGCCCATAAATGGAATGGGACCCCAAATCCCTGCCCTGAATCCCAACCCATAAATGGGGGTTTGGGACCCCAAATCCCAACCCAGCCCATAAATGGTTCTGGGGGGAATCCCAGATATCATGCTATAAATGGGAGGAGACCCCAAATTCTGACCCCAAATCTGACCCGAAATCCCATCCCATAAATGGAAGGATACCCCAAATCCCAACCACACATCCCAAACCCCAACCCATAAATGTGACCCCAAATCCTGACCCCAAATCCCAAATCCGCCCCCAAATACCGACCCCAAATGTGACCCCAAACCCTAAATCCGACCCTAAATCCCAACCCATACATGGGACCCCAAATCCCATCCCATAAATGGGAGGAGACCCCAAACCTCAAACCCCAGACCCAAAACCCCAAATCTCAAATCCCAAACCCCAAATCCAACCCCAAATCCCATCCTGTAAATGGAAGCAGACCCCAAATGCTGACCCCATAAACAGAAGGGGGCTCCAAATTCCAACCCCAAACCCCATCCTGTAAATGTGACCCCAAATCATGACCCCAGACCCCAAATGAGACCCCAGACCCCAAATGAGACCCCAGACCCCAAATGTGACCCCAAACCCCCCCGCACCCCGTTATTTTCACAGCCCCCCGCCCTGGACCTGGCCATGCTGGCCCCCTACATCCCCATGGACGGCGATTTCCAGCTGGGCGGGGCCGAGCCCCAGAGGGGGCGGGGCCTGCGCCGCCCGGGCCCCGCCCACAAGGCCGAGGCCCCGCCCCCGAGGCGCCCCCGTGCCCGCAGCTTCCCCGGGCGAGGCCCCGCCCCCTCCCGGCCTGGCCACGCCCTCCCGCGATGGGGCAGCGACCCCGCCCTTGGCCACGCCCCGCGGCCACGCCCTGCTAGGAAGAGGTGGGTGGAGCTTGGCTGAATTAATGAGGGGCGTGGCTTGGTTGTGGACGGGGGTGTGTGCATGGCCTGTTATGGTGTGGTTATGGGCGTGGCTTTTAAAGGGGGTGTGGCTTGGAAGGGATAAAACTTTTTTTGCGATGTGGGGGTGTGGTTTGGGAAGGGCGTGGCTGTAGGCATGACTATGGGTTGTGGGTGTGGCTGTGGGGTTTGGGGTGTGGCTATGTGAATGTGGGTGTGGCTGTGGGTGTGTGGGCGTGACTATTACGTTGTGGGCGTGGTCACAGCTTTGGGGATGTTGCTATAGGCTTGTGGGCGTGGCCATGGATATGTGGGTGTGGCTATGGCTTGTGGGAGTGGCTGTGGAGGTTGTGGGTGTGGCTTGGAAGGGTGTGGCATGGAGGGCGTGGATAGGCGTGGCCATATGGTTGTGGGCGTGGCTACAGGGCAGTGGGCGTGTCTATACATTGTGGGCGTGGCCTTGGGTGTTATAAGTGTTGCTACAGGTTGGTGTTGTGGGTGTGTCCATGGGGTTGTGGGCGTGGCTATATGATATGGGTGTGCCAGTGGGCGCGGCCTGTTTGGGTGTGTTGGTGGGCGTGGCCAGTGCGTTTTTCGCTCTGAGCATGGCCTGGGAGATTGTGACTGTGGGTGGGGCATGTGTGGGTGTGTCAATGGGTGTGGCCTGTGTGGGTGTGGTGGTGGGCGTGGCCTGTGTGCTGTGGGCGGGGCCTGACGCGTTCCCCAGGCCGCGGGAGCCGAGCCCGGAGGATCCCCCTGGGGCCCCCCTGAAACGGGCGGAGCTGGACCCACAACTGCTGGTACGGAAATGTGGGGAGGGGACAGGGGGGACACTGGGGGGCATTGGGGACATTGGGGGGGCATTGGGGTCAGGGCGGACGTTGGGGACATTGGGGAGCACTGGGGATAGGGGGGACACTGGGGCGGACATCGGGGATATTTGGGACATTGGGGACAGTGGGGACATTGGGGGGATTTGGGACACGGGGGACATTGGGGACATTGGGGACAGGGGGACTTGGGGACATTGGGGGGGAGGGCGGGGGACATTGGGGACATTGAGGGGACAGGGCTGAGGAACTTGGGACATTGGGGGGACATTGGGGACACTGGGGACATTGGGGACATTGGGGGGACATTGGGGACATTGGGGACATTTGGGGGACATTGGGGACATTGAGGACACTGGGGACATTGGGGACATTGGGGACAGCCTGGGGACACTGAGGACACTGGGACATTGGGGACATTGGGGGACATTGGGACATTGGGACATTGGGACACTGGGACATTGGGGGACATGGGGACATTGAGGAACGGGACATTGGGGACATTGGGGGTGGAGGACATGGGGACATTGGGGACACTGGGGGACATTGGGGGATTGGGGGACATTGGGACACTGGACATTGGGGGGACATTGGGGGACATGGGAGGACACTGGACATTGGGACACTGGGACATTGGGGACATTGGGGGCACTGGGACACTGGGGGGACATTGGGGGACACTGGGAGGACACTGCGGGGACACTGGGAAGGGAGGGGGAGGTGACACAAAGAGGTGACACAGGGACACACCATGGAGGGGGGTGACACGGGGGGGGTGGCACCGTGTCCTGTCCCCTTTTGTCACCTTTGTCCCCCCGTGTCCCCCCCCCCCAGGGGCTGCTGCTGAGTGGGGACCCCCCAGGACTGAGCCTGGGCCAGGAGCAGCCCCTGGGTGAGGGGGGACCCCGAAATTGGGGGGGGGGGGACACCCCAAAAATTGGGGAGACCCTAAAATGGGGGACACCCTAAAAATTGGGGGGGGGGGAAATCAAAAAATGGGGGGAGACTCCAAAATGAGGTGGGGAGACCCTAAAAACGGGAGGGAAAACCCAAAAGTGGGGTGGGACCCAAAAAATGGGGGAGGAGCAACCATAAAATTGGGGGGGAGACCCTAAAAATGGGGGGGGACACAAAAAATGGGGGGGAACAAAAATGGGGGGGGGGGAAAGACCCCAAAAATGGAGGGAAGACCCTAAAAATGGGAGGGGGACATCAAAAATAGGGAGGGGAGACCCTAAAAATGAGGGGGAGACCACAAAATTGGGAGGACCCCAAAAATAGGGGGGGAACCAAAAATTGGGGGAGGGAGCCCGAAAAATGGGAGTGGACCCAAAAAATGGAGTTGGGACACCCCAAAAATGGGGGGTGGGCATCAAAAATAGGGAGAGGAGACCCTAAAAATGGGGAGGAACCCCAAAAATGGGGGGGACACCAAAAATCATGGGGAGGACACAAAATTGGGAGGACGCCAAATGGGGGGACACCCCTAAAAGTGGGGAGGGGTCCCTAAAAATTGGGGGGGACACCAAAAATGCGGGGGGAGAACCCCAAAATGGGGGATAAAACCCCCAAATGGGGGGGACAACCCTAAAAATGGGGGGAGGACTCCGAAAATGGGAGGGGACACCAAAAATGGGGAGGGGGGAGCATTAAAAAAATGGGGTGGGAAAGACCCCAAAAATGGGGGAGGGGACACCAAAAATGGGAGGGACCCCAATAATGAGAGGGTCCCAAAATTTGGGGGAGGGGCTGTTTAAGCCAAAAATGGGGGTCCCAAATTTTTTTGGGGGGGGCGAAACCTTGGAGGACCCCAAAATTTGAGGAGGGGGATTTGGGGGGACCCCAAAATTTTAGGGTGGGGTGGTTGAGGACACCGCAAAATTGGGGTGGGGGGCAAAAATAGGAATCCCCCAATAATGGAAGGAGGGAGGAACCCCAAATTTAGGGGACCCCCCCCAAAATGGGTATTTGGGGAGGGGGGGACACCCCAATAATTTCTGTTCTCCCCCCCCAGTGCTGCTGGCTGATGGTCTGACCCTGCCCGGGACCCCCCAAAACCCCCAGGGGAGGGGTCCCTGAGGGGAGGGGGACCCCAAAAAAAACAGCAAGGACCCTCCCCCTATCACCCACACCCCCTCCTCGCTTTGGGACCCCAAAATTGGGGCGACCCCTCCCCAAAATTCACAGTTTTGGGGGGGCTGCACCAAAAGCCATCACCTGACACCCCCCACCCCAAAAAAGCCCCCCCCAAAATTCCCCCCCCCCCCCATTTTTTCCCCAAATCCTCCCCTCAGGGACCCCCTCCCAATTTATGATCCCCCCCCAAATTCCCAATTTTGGGGACCCCTCCACCCCAATTTGGTGCTTTAGGGGGTCCTGACACCCCCAATTTGGTGCTGGGGGGTCTCAAGCCCCCCAATTTGGGGGTCCCACCCCCCCAAATTTGGTGCTTTGGGGGTCTCAACACCCCAAAATTTGGTGCTTTAGGGGGTCTCAACCGTCCAGTTTGGTGCTTTGGGGGGTCCCGACCCCCAATTTGGGGGTCCCGACCCCCCAAATTTGGTGCTGAAATCGCCCCCCTTTTTTGGTGGGTGGGGGCTTTGTGTCTCCTCCCCCCCCCTCCCCAAATCCGGGACCACCCCTCCTCAAATCCCCCCCAAAATCCTCTCCAAGACCCCCTGGGACCCCCAAAATCTCCCCAAGACCCCCAAAACCCCCTCAGGAGCCTCCTGGGACCCCCCCAAAATCCCCCCAAATTCTCTCCTGGACCCTCAAAATCCCCTGAAATCCCCCCAAAATCCCTCCAAGCCACCCCAAAACCCCCTCAGGAACCCCTTGGGACCCCAAATTCCCCCTCAAGACTCCTCTGGGACCCCCAAGACCCCCCCCATTCCCCCCAAGACCCTCAAAACTCCCCCCAAAACCCCCTCAGAAGGCCCCCTGAGACCCCCGGGACCCTCAAAACTCTCCCAAAATCCTCTCAGGACCCCCCTGGGACCCCTAAAACCCCCTCAGGACCCCCCTGAGACCCCCAAGATCCCCCCCAGACTCACCCAAATCCCCCCTGAGACCCCCAGGACCCCGCCCAAATTCCTGCCAAACCCTCCTGGGAACCCCCCAAATGCCCCAAATTCCCTCCTGAGACCCCCCAGCCCCCTCCCCAAATTCCTCCTTGGAGCCGCTGGACCCACACGCACACCCCCCCCCCCAATCCCCCATCCCCTCCCTCACCCCGGAGCTTTGGGGGGGGTCCCTGTACGACCCCTCCCCCCCCCGGCTGTCCCCTCCCCCACATAAAGCGCTCTGAAAGCACCGAGGGTGAGACCGTGATTGGGGACACTGGGGACACTGGGGGACACTGGGGACATTTGGGAGGATTGGGGACATTGGGGGGATTTGGGACATTTGGGGACACCGGGGACATTTGGGGTGATTTTGGGGACATTGGGGACATTGGAGACATTGGGGACACTGGGGGGATCGGGGACATTGGGGACATTGGGGACATTGGGGGACACTGGGGACATTGGGGACATTGGGGGACACTGGGGGCATTTGGGAGGATTTGGGACATTGGGGGGATTTGGGACATTTGGGGTCATTGGAGGTTTGGGGGACACCGGGGACATTTGGGGTGATTTTGGGGACATTGGGGGCATTTGGGGACATTGAGGGCATTGGGGACAGTGAAGACATTTGGGACATTTTGGGGACATTGGGGGAACATTGGGCAGGGCCCTGGGGACACTCGGGGACAGGAGGGTGATGGGGACAGGAAGGACACAAAGCAGGGCCCAGGGGACACCTGGGGACACTTGGGGACACTTGGGGGGGACCCTCGGGAGACACACTGGAAGTTGGATGGGGACACTTGGGGACACCTGGGGACATTGGGGACATGGGAAGTGATGGGGACACGGGGGACACCTGGCAGGGCCCAGGGGACACCTGGTGACCCTCGGGGGACACTGGGAGTGATGGGTACACGGGGGACAGGGAGGGTAATGGGGACACTTGGGGACATCTGGCGACATTTGGAGATACCTGGGGACCCTCGGGGACATTGGGGACACGGGAAGTGATGGGGACACAAGGGGACAGGAGGGTGATGGGGACACTTGGCAGGGCCCAGGGGACACCTGGTGACCCCTGGGAACACCTGAGGACCCTTGGGGACATTGGGGACCCTCGGGGACCCCGCGACCCCCGCCCTCTCCTTTGCCCCCCCCCGGTTTACGACACCGCTCCCCCCCTCCCTCCGCGGCTTTGCGACAGCGGCGCTTGGCGGCCGCGCCCGGCGGCGGCGGCGGCGCTTTACGGCCCGGCCATGGCGGAGACAGAGCGGGCGGGGAGCGGCGACGGCGCCGGCCCCGGGCGGCCCCCGACCTCCGCCGAGCTCGAACGGGCCGAGGAGCTCAAGGCTCAAGCCAACGAGTTCTTCAAAGGTACCGGCGGGGAACGGGGGGTACCGGGGAGGGAATGGCGGCGGGGAACGGCGGGGAACGGGGGGTGCCAGATAGGGAGCCATGGACGGGAATGGGGGCTGCCAGATAGGGAGCTGCTGAGGGCAGTGCGGGGTAACGGGGCTGCCAGATAGGGAGCTATTGGGGTTAATGGGGGCTGCCAGATAGGGAGCCGCGGCGGTTAACGGGGATTAACGGGGGATAACGGGTCTGCGAGATTGGGAGCGGCGGCGGTTAACGGGGGGTAACGGGGGCTGCCAGATAGGGAGCCAGAGCGGTTAATGTGGGGTGCCAGATAGGGAGCCATTGGGGGTAATGGGGGCTGCCAGATAGGGAGTCGTGGGGGGTAATGGGGGGCAATGGGGGCTGCCAGATTGGGATCTATAGGGGACAGTGGGGGCTGCCAGATTGGGATCTATAGGGGACAGTGGGGGCTGCCAGATTGGGATCTATAGGGGCTGCCAGATTGGGATCTATAGGGGACAGTGGGGGCTGCCAGATTGGGATCTATAGGGGAGAGTGGGGGCTGCCAGATTGGGATCTGTAGTGGAGAGTGGGGGCTGCCACATTGGGATCTGTAGGGGCTGCCAGATTGGGATCTATAGGGGACAGTGGGGGCTGCCAGATTGGGATCTGTAGGGGACAGTGGTGTCACTCCTGACCTTTGAGGTCTGGTCACTCCCACCCTTTGGGCTCTGGCCCCTCCTCACCTTCACCCCCTGCCCACCCGCACCCTTTGGGACCTGGTCACTCCCAACCTTTGGGACCTGATCAGTCCTCGCCTTTGGGACCTGGTCACTCCCATCCTTTGTGCTCCAGTCAGTTGTCTCTTTTTGCACATGACCACCGGCCACCCCCAGCCTTTGAGACCTTGCGCCCTGGCCTCTCCCACCCTTTGAGATCTGGTCACTCCCGACCTTTGGGACCTGGTCACTTCCAACCTTTGTCACCTGGTTACCCCCAGCCTTTGGGACCTGGTCACTCTTTACCTCTGGGCTCCAACCACCCTCACCCTTTGGGACCTGGTCACTCCTGACCTTTGGGTTCTGGTCACTCCTTACCTTTGGGGTCTGGCCACCCCCAGCCCTTGGACCCTGGTCACTCCCAGCCTTTGGGACCTGGTCACTCCTGACCTTTGGGACCTGGTCACTCCTGACCTTTGGGTTCTGGTCACTCCCACCCTCTGGGCTCTGGCCACCCCCACCCTTTGGGGTCTGGTCACTCCTTACGTTTGGGACCTGGTCACTCCTGGCCTTTGTGCTCCGGGCCACTTGTCCCTTTTGGCACATGACCACTGGCCACTTGCAGCCTTTGGGTCCTGGTCACTCCTGACCTTTGGGTTCTGGTCACTCCTTACCTTTGGGACCTGGTCACTCCTTACCTTTGTGCTCCAACCACCATCACCTTTGGGACCTGGTCACTCCTGACCTTTACGTTCTGGCCACTCCTGACCTTTGGGTTCTGGTCACTCATCCCTTTTTCCCCCTGTCCCCCTGATCCACCCCTGTGTGTGTGTGTGTGTGCAGGCAAGGACTACGAGAGCGCGGTGCGTCTCTACAGCAGCGCCATCGAGCTGAACCCGTCCAACGCCATCTACTATGGCAACCGCAGCCTGGCGTACCTGCGCACCGAGTGCTACGGCTACGCCCTGGCCGACGCCACGCGCGCGCTGCAGCTCGACAGCAAGTACGTCAAGGGCTACTACAGGAGAGCGGCCAGCAACATGGCCCTGGGCAAGTTCAAGGCCGCCCTCAAGGACTACGAGATGGTGAGAGATGGTGTGGGGTCAGTGTGTCCGTCCTGGGGTCAGTGTGTCTGTCCTGGGGCCAGGGGAGGGGTCAGTGTGTCTGTCCTGGGGTCACTCTGTCCGTCCTGGGGTCACTCTGTCTGTCTTGGGGTCAGTGCATGGCCAGCAACATGGCCCTGGGCAAGTTCAAGGCCGCCCTCAGGGACTACGAGATGGTGAGAGACGGGGAAGGGTCAGTGTGTCTGTCCTGGGGTCAGTGTGTCTGTCCTGGGGTCAGTGTGTCTGTCCTGGGGTCAGTGTGTCCATCATGGGGTCAGTGTGTCTGTCCTGGGGTCAGTGTGTCTGTCCTGGGGTCAGTGTGTCTGTCATGGGGTCAGGGTGTGCATTGTGGGGTGTGCAGTCAGCACCATGGCCCTGGGCAAGTTCAAGGCCGCCCTCAGGGACTACGAGATGGTGAGAGACGGGAGGGGTCACTCTGTCTGTCCTGGGGTCAGTGTGTCTGTCCTGGGGTCAGTGTGTCCGTCCTGGGGTCAGTGTGTCTGTCCTGGGGTCAGTGTGTCTGTCCTGGGGTCAGGGAGTCCATCCTGGGGTCAGGGTGTGCATTGTGGGGTGTGCAGTCAGGAACATGGCCCTGGGCAAGTTCAAGGCCGCCCTCAGGGACTACGAGATGGTGAGAGACGGGGAGGGGTCAGTGTGTCTGTCCTGGGGTCACTCTGTCTGTCCTGGGGTCAGGGGAAGGGTCAGTGTGTCCATCATGGGGTCAGTGTGTCTGTCCTGGGGTCAGGGGAAGGGTTGGGGACATCCCTGAGGTCAGGGTGTCCATCCTGGGTTCATCATGGGTGACCTGGGGTCAGGGTGTCCATCCTGGAGGTCAGTGTGTCTGTCCTGGGGTCAGTGTCTGTGTCCTGAGGTCAGGGTGTCCATCCTGGGGTCAGTGTGTCCCCAGCTGTCCCCACACCCTGAGGAGCTGTCCCCACCCTGTCCCACAGCTGTCCCCACACCCTCAGGCCGTGTCCCCATTCTCCCCATGACCCGAGGGACTGTCCCCACTGTCCCCACACCCTCAGGCCATGTCCCCACTGTCCCCACCCTGTCCCCAGCTGTCCCCACCCCCTGAGGGGCTGTCCCCATGTCCTGAGGCCATGTCCCCATCTGTCCCCACACCCTCAGGCCATGTCCCCACTGTCCCCTGGCTGTCCCCAGGCTGTCCCCACACCCTGAGGGGCTGTCCCCACACCCTCAGGCCATGTCCCCATCTGTCCCCACACCCTCAGGCCATGTCCCCACTGTCCCCACCCTGTTTCCAGGCTGTCCCCACGCCCTGAGGGGCTGTCCCCATGTCCTCAGGCCATGTCCCCACTGTCCCCACACCCTCAGGCTGTGTCCCCACTGTCCCCACCCTGTCCCCAGGCTGTCCCCACACCCTGAGGGGCTGTCCCCATGTCCTCAGGCCATGTCCCCAGCTGTCCCCACAACCTCAGGCTGTGTCCCCACTGTCCCCAGGCTGTCCTCAGCTGTCCCCACACCCTCAGGCTGTGTCCCCACGCTGTCCCCGCGTGTCCCCGCAGGTGGTGAAGGTCAGGCCCAACGACAAGGACGCCAAGCTCAAGTACCAGGAGTGTCACCGCATCGTCAAGCAGAAAGCGTTCGAGAGAGCCATCGCCAGCGACGAGCACAAGCGCTCCGTGGTGGACTCGCTGGACATCGAGAGCATGAGTGAGACCCCACAATGGGCTCAGGGTTCATTTTGGGGGGCTCAGGGGTGAATTTGGGGGGCTCAGGGTGGTCCTGGGGGGGCCATCGCCAGCGATGAGCACAAGCGCTCCGTGGTGGACTCGCTGGACATCGAGAGCATGAGTGAGACCCCACAACGGGCTGGGGGTCATGGGGGGCTCTGGAGTCATTCTGGGGGGCTCTGGGGTCATTTTGGGGGGCTCAGGGGGGTCCTTGGGTGGCCATGGCCAGCGATGAGCACAAGCGCTCCGTGGTGGACTCGCTGGACATCGAGAGCATGAGTGAGACCCCACAATGGGCTGGGGGGGTCCTGGGGGGCTCTGGGGTCATTTTGGGGGGCTCAGGGGGAGCCTGGAGGGGTCAAGAGTCATTTTAGGGGGCTCAGGAGTAATTTTGGGGCTCTCAGGGGTCACTTAGAGGGGCTTAGGGGTCACTTTGAGGGTCAGAGGGTCATTTTGGGAGGCTCAGGGGTCACTTTGGGGGGCTCAGGGGGAACCTGGAGGGGCTCAGGGGTCATTTTGGGGGGCTCAGGGGGTCACTTGAGGGGCTGAAGAATCATTTTGGGGGGGCTCAGGGGGAACCTGAGGTCCCCTGAAGGTCTCTGGGATGATTTTGAGGTCCCATGGGGTCCCCTGAGTGTCCCCTGAAGGTCTCTGGGATGATTTTGGTGTCCCCTCAGTGTCCCCTGAGGGTCTCTGGGATGATTTTGCGGTCCCATGGGTGTCCCCTGAGTGTCCCCTGAAGGTCTCTGGGATGTTTGGGGTCCTATTCCTGAGTCTGGGATGTTTGGTCCCCTCAGTGTCCCCTGAGGTTCCCCTGAGGTCTCTGGGATGATTTTGGTGTCCCCTGAGTATCCCCTGAGGCTCTGGGATGTTCGTGCCCCTCTGTCCTAGCTCTCGAGTGCCCCCTGAGCTTGTCCCTCGGAATTCTCAGAGTCCCCTCCACGAGTGTCCCCAGCACCCCTTGACCCTGTCCCCACACTGTCACCCCACTGTCACCCCATTGTCACCCCGCTGTCACCCCATTGTCACCCCACAGCCATCGAGGACGAGTACAGCGGCCCCAAACTCGAGGACGGCAAGGTCACCTTGGCCTTCATGAAGGACCTGATGCAATGGTACAAGGACCAGAAGAAACTCCACAGGAAATGTGCCTACCAGGTACCCCAAAACCCCCCAGAATCCCCCCAGAAACCCCCCCAAAATGTCCCCCCTGCTGTCCCCACACGTCCCCACCCCGCAGATCCTGGTGCAGGTGAAGGAGGTGCTGGCCAAGCTGCCCACCCTGGTGGAGACCACGTTGAAGGAGGTGGGTTCTGCTGCCCGTGGGGGTGTCCCCGGGGGTGTCCCCAGGTGCCAGCACGGTGACATTGGTGTCCCCTGGCAGACAGAGAAGGTGACAGTGTGCGGTGACACCCACGGGCAGTTCTACGACCTGCTCAACATCTTCGAGCTCAACGGGCTCCCCTCCGAGGCCAACCCTTATGTATCCACAGCCTGAGGGTCCCCATGGGGGTGGCACAGGGTGGTGGGGACACTGGGGACACCCGTGGGAGGTGGCATTGTCCTCAGCTGGTGACAGATTTTCAACGGCGACTTCGTGGACCGCGGCTCCTTCTCGGTCGAGGTCATCCTGACGCTCTTTGGCTTCAAGCTGCTCTACCCTGACCACTTCCACCTGCTCCGAGGTACTGCCAGGGCCTGGGGGCGAGGCCTGAGCCCCCCCTGGCTGGCTCTGGGGGGATCGTGTCCCCACTGATGTCCCCTGTTGTCCCCTATTGTCCTCAATGGATCACTATTTGGCAGCGCCCGTTGTATGTTGTGGATCACTTTTTGGCAGATCTTGTAAATTGGGTGTTTTTGTCACTGTCCTGTCTCTCTCCCATTGGGGTTGGGGACATCACTGTCATTTTGCTGCTGCTCCGAGGTACTGCCAGGGCCTGGGGGCGAGGCCTGGCCCCCCTGGCTGGCTCTGGGGGGGTGTGATGTCCCCTGTTCTCCCCAATTGTCCCGAATAGATCACTATTTGGCAGCGCTTTTATAGTATAGATCACTTTTTGGCAGATCTTGTAAATTGGGTGTTTTTGTCACTGTCCTGTCCCTGTCCCTTGGGGTTGGTGCCATCCCTGTCATTTTGCTGCTGCTCCGAGGTACTGCCAGGGCCTGGGGGTGAGGCCTGGGCCCCCCTGGCTGGCTCTGGGGGGTGTGATGTCCCCAGTTGTCACCAATGGATCACTATTTGGCAGCACTTCTTATAATATGTAGATCACGTTTTGGCAGTCCTTGTAAATTGGGAGTTTTTGTCGCTGTCCTGTCCTTGTCCCCTTGGGGTTGGGGACATTCCTGTCCCTTGGAGATGTTCCTGTCCCCTTGAGGTTGGTGCCATCCCTGTCCCATTGAGATTGGGGACATCCCTGTCCCTTGGGGTTGGTGCCATCCCTGTCATTTTGCTGCTGCTCTGAGGTACTGCCAGGGCCTGGGGGGCGAGGCCTGAGCCCCCCCTGGCTGGCTCTGGGGGGGTTGTGTCCCTAGAGATGTCCCCTGTTGTCCCCAATTGTCCCCAGTTGTCCGAATGGCTCACTATTTGGCAGCGCCCGTTGTACACTATGGATCACTTTTTGGCAGATGTTGTAAATTGGGAGTTTTTGTGACTGTTCTGTCCTTGTCCCTTTGTGGTTGGGGACATTTCTGTCCCTTGGGGGTGTCCTTGTCCCCTTGGGGTTGGTGCCATCTCTGTCATTTTGGGACTGGTGCCATCCCTGTCCCTTGGGGATGTTCCTGTCCCCTTGGGGTTGGTGCCCTCCCTGTCCCTTGGTGCCCTCCCTGTCCCCAACCCCAGGACCAGCTCATGGTGCCACATCATGGGGTTGTGTCCCCTCTATCCCATTGTTGTGTCCACCCCGTGTCCCCTGCAGGGTGCAGGACCCTGTCCTGTGTCACAGGGCCACATCCCCTGTCCCCAGCCCTTGTCCCCTGTCCCTCCTGGGGCCATTCCCTGTCCCATGTCCCCCATCCCATATCCCTGGGGATGTGGACTCTGGGGGCCATGTCCCCAATCCCAGGCAGTGTCCCCAGCCCCAGGCAGTGTCCCCAGGGGTGGCAGTTGTCCCCGTGTCCCCTCAGGGAACCACGAGACGGACAACATGAACCAGATCTACGGCTTCGAGGGCGAGGTGAAGGCCAAGTACACGGCGCAGATGTTCGCGCTCTTCAGCGAGGTCTTCGAGTGGCTGCCCCTGGCCCAGTGCATCAACGGCAAAGTGCTGGTGAGGGGACACAACTGAGGTGGACCATTGTAACCAGGCAGCTTGCTCACTATCTCGCAGCTGTCATTTACAGTAATGGCTCCCTATTTGGCACACCGTAGTGACTCACTGTCTGGCAGCCCCGTTGATTTTAATGGATCCCAATTTGGCAGCCCCTTTGGCTCACTGTGTTGCAGCTGTCATTTACAGTAATGGATCTCCCTTTATATTGGCCTATGCAGACCCTTTGGCCCCACCTATACTGGCACGGGCCCTATTGATTTTTAATAGATCCCAATTTGGCATCCCTGTGGCTCACAATCTGGCAGCCTTGTTGATTTTAATGGGTCCCAATCTTGCAGCCGTGGTGGCTCACTATCTCGCAGGCCCGTTGCTTTTAAAGGTCACAATTTGACAACCTGTGGCTCACTATGTGGCAGCGCCTATTGGAAGTAATAGATCCCAATTTAGCAGCCGGTGTGGCTCACTATCTCGCAGCTGTCATGCCCCGTTGATTTGAATAGATCCCAATTTGGCATCAGTGTGGGCTCTCAATCTGGCAGCCCCATTGATTTTAATAGGTCCCAATTTGGCAGCTGTGGGCTCACTATCTGGCTGTCCTGTTGATTCGAATAGATCGCTTTTTTGCAGCCTCCTCAAAACAGGGGAATTTGACCCCCTGACCCCGTCCCTGTCCCATCGGGGTCAGGGTGGCCCTTGCTGTCCCCCTGCTGTCCCCAATGTCCCCACGGCGTGTCCCCTCCCCCAGATCATGCACGGGGGGCTCTTCAGCGAGGACGGGGTGACCCTCGATGACATCCGCAAGATCGAGCGCAACCGGCAGCCCCCAGACTCAGGTGGGACAGGGACCCCCCCGGGATGTCCCCAGGGTGTCCCCAAGGTGTCCCCAAGGCTGAGCTGTGACCTCTCCCCACCCTGTGTGTCCCCCCCAGGGCCGATGTGTGACCTGCTCTGGTCTGACCCCCAGCCCCAGGTGAGCTGTGACCCCCCCCCCCGCCCCGGGATGTCCCTAAGGTGTCCCCAAGGTCCTTGGGGGTGTCCCCTGCCCTGTCCCCAAGGTCCTGCTGCTGTCCCTTTCCCTGTCCCCATGTCCCAGCGCTGTCACCTGCTGCATCCCCGTGCCACCCTCTGCCATGTCCCTGATGTCCCAGTGCCACTCTCTTCTCCTGTCCCCAACCTCCCAGTGCCACCAGCCCGGCCACCACCTCCCCCATGGCAGCTGACCCCGCTGTCCCCTGGGTGTGTATCCAATGTCCCCACAGTGTCCCCCAGTCTCCCCACAATGTCCCCAATCTCCCCACAATGTCCCCAATCCCCCAATCTCCCCACAATGTCCCCAATGTCCCCGATGTCACCAATGTCACCAATCCCCCCAGTGCCCCCAACACCCCCAATGTCCCCGATGTCCCCCAATGTCCCCGATGTCCCCATGTCCCCAGAACGGCCGGTCGGTCAGCAAGCGGGGGGTCAGCTGCCAGTTTGGCCCCGATGTCACCAAGCGCTTCCTGGAGCGGAACCGCCTGGAGCTCATCATCCGCAGCCACGAGGTCAAGCCCGAGGGCTACGAGGTGGCGCACGATGGCCGCTGTGTCACCGTCTTCTCCGCCCCCAACTACTGGTGAGGGACACTGGGGACATTGGGGACATTGGGGACACGGGGCTTTGGGGATGGGGACATTGGGGTGGTTGGGTGGGACATGGGTGTGTAATTTGGGCCAATTGGGGACACTGGGGACATGGTGTTGGGACTTGGGGACACGGGGTGGGTGACAAGTGGCGACGATGGCCGTTGTGTCACCGTCTTCGGCACCCCAACTATGGGTGATGGGGACTTGGGGACCTGGGGACATTGGGGACACTGGGGGACATTGGGGTGTTGGGGACATTGGGTGATTGGGGACATGGGGCACTGGGGAAGTGGGGTAGATTGGTGGCACGATGGTGCTTGGGTGTTTCTTGCCGGACACTGTGGGGACATTGGGGGACATTGGGGTGATTGGGGACATTGGGGACACTGGGGACTTCACTTTGGGGACATGGGGACATTGGGGTGATTGGGGAACTACTGGGGACATTGGGGACTGGGTGTTTGGGACACGGGGGGGGGCTACGAGGTGGCGCACGATGGCCACTGTGTCACCGTCTTCTCTGCCCCCAACTACTGGTGAGGGACACCTTGGGGACATTGGGGACACGGGGGTGGCGCTGTGGCATTGGGTTTGGCCCCTGGTGTCACCTCGGTTTAGTCCCTGTGAGATGTGGGGGACACTTGGTGTGGTGTCCCCAAGCCTGGTGTCACCTGACCTGCAGCTGTCCCCTGAGCCACCTTGGCCGCTTGGTTTTGTCCCTACTGTCCCCTGACCTGAAGTGTCCCCTTGGTTTTGTCCCAAGTGTCCCCTGAGCCACCTTGGCCACTTGGTCTGGTGTTCCGAAGCCCAGTGTCCCCTGAGCCACATTGTCCCCAAGCCCAGTGTCCCCTGAGCCACATTGGTCACTTGGTTTGGTGTCCCCTGAGCCATTTTGTCCCCTTGGTTTTGTCCCCAGTGTCCCCAAGCCCGGTGTCCCCAAGCCCAGTGTCCCCTGAGCCACATTGGTGACTTGGTCTGATGTCCCCAAGCTCAGTGTCCCCTGATCTGCAGTGTCCCCAAGCCCAGTGTCCCCTGAGCCACATTGGTCACTTGGTCTGATGTCCCCAAGCTCAGTGTCCCTTGAGCTGTGTGGGACACTTGGTGTGGTGTCCCCAGTGTCCCCTGAGCCACATTGTCCCCAAGCCCGGTGTCCCCTCAGCCACATTGGTCACTTGGTTTGGTGTCCCCTGAGCCATTTTGTCCCCTTGGTTTTGTCCCCAGTGTCCCCAATGCCGGTGTCCCCAAGCCCATGTCCCCTGAGCCACATGGTGACTTGGTCTGATGTCCCCAAGCTCAGTGTCCCCTGATCTGCAGTGTCCCCAAGCCCGGGGGTCCCTCAGCCACATTGGTCACCTTGGTCCTGATGTCCCCATGCCCAGTGTCCCTTGAGCTGTTGGGACACTTGGTGGGTGTCCCCAGTGTCCCCTGAGCCACATTGTCCCCAAGCCCGTGTCCCCTCAGCCACATTGGTCACTTGGTTTGGTGTCCCCTGAGCCATTTGTCCCCTTGGTTTTGTCCCCAGTGTCCCCAAGCCGGTGTCCCCAAGCCCAGTGTCCCCTGAGCCACATTGGTGACTTGGTCTGATGTCCCCATGCTCAGTGTCCCCTGATCTGCAGTGTCCCCAAGCCCGGTGTCCCCTCAGCCACATTGGTCACTTGGTCTGATGTCCCCAAGCCCAGTGTCCCTTGAGCTGTGTGGGACACTTGGTGTGGTGTCCCCAGTGTCCCCTGAGCCACATTGTCCCCAAGCCCGGTGTCCCCTCAGCCACATTGGTCACTTGGTTTGGTGTCCCCTGAGCCACGTTGTCCCCTTGGTTTTGTCCCCAGTGTCCCCTGAGCCACCTTGGCCACTTGGTCTGGTGTCCCCAAGCCCGGTGTCCCCTGACCTGCAGTGTCCCCTTGGTTTGGTCCCCAAGTGTCCCTTGACCTGCAGTGTCGCCAAGCCCAGTGTCCCCTCAGCCACATTGTCCCCTCAGTCCCTTCCCCAAGTGTCCCCAAATGTCCCATCCCTGGTGGTCCCCCACCCTCGGTGCTCCATGGAGGTTGTGCTCTGATGTCCCCAAGTGTCCCCAAATGTCCCCAAGTGTCCCCAAATGTCCCCAATGTCCCCTGCAGTGACCAGATGGGCAACAAGGGCTCCTACATCCACCTGCGGGGCAGCGACCTGCGCCCCGACTTCCACCAGTTCACAGCAGTGGTGAGTCTGGGGGCGCTGGGACCCCCAAAATCCGAACTGGGACCCCCAAAATCCAAACTGGGAACCCCAAAATCTGCCCAGGGACTCCCAAAATCCAACCTGGGACCCCAAAATCCTGAGAGATCCAAAATGCAACCTGGGACTCCCAAAAATCCAACCCAGGGACCCCCAAATCCAATGTGGGACCCCCCAAAATCTGCCCAAGGACCCCCGAAATTCATCCCAGAGACCCCAAAAAATCCTGGGATCCCCAAAATCCACCCTGGGACCCCCAAAAATCTGAACTGGGGCCTCCAAAATCCAACCCAGGGACCCCAAAATCCTGTGAGCTCCAAAACTGGGGGGGGGGGGTGTCCTCACCTTTATGGGGGGGTCCCAGGTGTTATTTGAGGGGACTTTAAGGGGTCTCATCCTTTTGGGGGTGCTCTTTGGGGGGGTCTCACCTTTATGGGGGTGTCCCCAGTTTGATTTGGGGCGAGTTTTGGGGGGGGTCTCATAATTTTGGGGCGTCCCCAAGGTTTATTTGGGGCAAATTTTAGGGGGTCTCATTCCTTTGGGGGGGCTCTTTCCCATCTCACCTTTACGGGGCAACCCCAGGATTTTTTGGGGCGCTCAAGGGGTGTCCGTGCTGACAATTTGGGGTGGGGGGACACCCCCAAACCCCCCCTGACCCCCCCATTTTTTTTTTTTATTTTCCGCCCCCCCAGCCTCACCCCAACGTCAAGCCCATGATGTACGCGAACACCCTCCTGCAGCTGGGCATGATGTGACCCCCCCGAGGGGGTCCCCACGACCCCCCCCGGACACCCCAAAAATACAACCCCGACCTCCCCCCGCCCCACAGCCCCCAGCACCCCCCAGGGGGGTTTTAATATATTGGAAGATTGTATTTATTCCCCTCCCCCCCCCTTCCCAGTGCTCCCAGTTTGGGGCTCCAGGGGTGGGGGATGGGCCAGGGGTGGGGGGTGGGGTCCTGGAAATTGAAGGGGGGGTGGGGAGGGGTCTCCCCTCCGCCCCTCCTCCCCCCTCCCCAAATTAACGAGCAATAGGTGCGAGGAGGAGGAGGAGGAGGAAGGGAGGGAGGGGGGAGGGGAGAATGGGGAGGGGTCCCGTGCCGCCCCTCCCCCTCTCCTTTTCCCCTCCCCCCGCCGTGCGGTTTTACCATCTCTGTAATTAATTAATCACGTTCAATAAAGTTAATTAAAAGTCCGTTGGGTAGTTACCGCTCCCGGCCGCTGGGGGGCGCTGCAGGGCGGGGGCGCTGTCCGCGTCGCGTTGCCATGGAAACCCCGCCCCGCCCTTGTTGCCATGGAGACCGGGATGGAGGGCGGGGACCCCAAATGACCCCCAGGGACCCCCAAATTTGTCTTGAGGACCCCAAATCTCACCCAGGGACCCCCAAATTTGCCCTGGGGACCCCCAAAACCTCTCTGGGGACCCCAAAAGCCCCCCAGGAACCCCCAAATTTGTCCTGGGGACCCTCAAATCTCACTCAGGAGCCCCCAAAACTCAGACAGGGACCCCCAAAACTTCCCTGGCCGCCTCAAATCTCAACCAGGGACTCCCAGACCTCATCCAGGGAATGTTCCAGAAGTTTCTTGAGCCCCCCCAAGCCCCTCTTGGGTGGCCCCAGAGGGGTCTTGGGGAGGGTCTGGACCTGTCTGAGCCCCTTCCAGTTTGGTACTGGGACCAGTTCCAGCGTGCTGTCAATCACCGCCGCTCAGCCAATAGGAGCGCGGACCGCCTCTGTCAGTCGCGCGTCTCAGCCAATAGGAACGCGGAGCGCCTCCGCTGGTCCCTCCCCCCCGACCGAGAGAGTCGGACGGGTCCGAAACGAATCGGAATGAGCCAAAACCACCTCGGAATGAGAAAAAAATCACTTCGGATGTCCCCAAATCCCCTCGGAAGGGTCCGAAACCCCATCGGAATGGTTCCAAAACTCCTTGAAAGGATCCATAATCCCCTTGGAAGGCTCCTATCCTTTGATAGCATCCCAAATCCCATTGTGAGGATCCAAAATCCCCTTGAAACGATCCCAAATCCCCTTAAGAGGATCCCAAACCCCCTTGAGAAGATCCAAAATCCCCTTGAGAGGATCCCAAATTTCCCCGAAAGGATCTTAAATCCCCTTTAGAGGATCCAAATCCCCTTGAAAGGACCCAAAATCCTCTTAAAGAGCTCCAAAATCCCCTTGAAATGATCTGAAATGCCTTGAAATCGTGTGAAATCCCTTGAAATGATCCCAAACTCCCTTGGAGGACTGCAGCCCTCACACCCCCCATTCTCCCTGTACCCCTCATAGGCCCCATAGGCCCCCTATTCCCCCTACCCCCTATAGACCCCATAGCCCCCACAGGCCCTATAGCTCCTATAGCCCCCACAGCCCCCATAGCCCCCATAGGCCCTATAGACCCCCACATTCCCATAGCCCTATAGACCCCATATTCCCATAACCTGTATAGCCCCCATAGCCCCCATAGGCCCATATCCCTACCCCTATAGACCCCATAACCCCCATAGCCCCTATAGACCTCTACCCCCTATAGACCCATAACCCCACAGGCCCTATAGCTCCTATAGTCCCCATATCCCCATAGCCCCCACAGGCCCTATAGACCCCACATTCCCCATAGCCCCCATAGCCCCCACAGGCCCTATAGCTCCTACAGCCCCCATAACCCCTATAGACCCCATAGGCCCCCTATTCCCCCTACCCCCTATAGACCCCGTAACCCCCACAGGCCCTATAGCCCTATAGACCCATAACCCTATAGACCCCACATCCCCCAATCCCCATGTCCCCATAGCCCCACAGGCCCATATCCCCATACCTCTATAGCCTCCATAGCCCCCACAGGCCCTATAGCTCCTATAGACCCCATAGCCCCCATATTCCCCATGGCTCGCACTTCCCTCCATATTCCCCACAGCCCTCATTCCCCCCACACCAGCTCATCGCCCCCCATATCCCCCACTATAGCACCCATATCCCCCCCACAGCCCCCCTATACCCCCATATCCCCCCCACAACCCCTATAGCCCCTATACCCTCCATATCCCCCCCAAGCCCCCCTATAACCTCCCGATATCCCTCCTATAGCCTCCCCATATCCCCTATACCGCCCCTAGCCCCCATATCCCCCCTATAGCCCCCCTGTATCCCCTCATAGACCCCCGTAGCCCCGCCCCCTGCCCAGGCCCCGCCCCCTCACCCCCCGCTAGCCCCCCGCCCCCGTTGTCCGCGCATGCGCACAGCGCCGGGCCCATCCCGCGGCCGCGGACCCGCAGGTACCGGAGGGGGGGGGGGGGGGGGAAAATACCGGAATTTGGGGAGGGGTCGGCGCCGGTCCCGGCCCGGGGGGTCTGTCCGGTGTCCCCCGGTGCTTCAGCCCCGGCCCCGCCCCGCCCCGGCCCCGCCATCCCCGGCCGCGCTCCCTGCGCATCCCTCGGGCCCGGCCCGGCCTCGGGACCGGCGCATCCCGGGGACCCCTCCCCATTTTCGGGGACTCATCCGCATTGTCGGGGACCCCTCCCCACCCCGGGGACCCCCAGCCAGACCCCCCGTTCATCCCGGTGCTCCCCTCCCCATCGCGGTCCCTCCCAGCATCCCGGTCCCTCCCAGTATCCCGATTTCCTCCGGTACCCCGGAGCCCCCTCCCCATTTTCGGGGACACATCTCCATTCTCGGGGACCCCTCCTCATTTTCGGGGACCCCTCTCCATCCCGGGGACCCTTCCCCATCCCCGGGACCCCCAGCCAGACCCCCCGTTCATCCCGGTGCTCCCCTTCCCATCGCGGTCCCTCCCCATCCCGATCCTCGCCTGCATCCCGGAGACCCTTCCTCATTTTCGGGGATTCATCCGCATCCCGGGGACCCCTCCCCATCCCAGGGACCCTTCCCCATTTTCGGGGACCCCTCCCCATCCCGGGGACCCCCCCGTTTATCCCGGTGCCCCCATTCCGGTCCCTCCCTGTATCCCAGAGACCCTTCTTCATTTTCGGGGACTCATCCGCATCCCGCAGCCCCCTCCTCATTACCGGGGACCCCTCCCCATTTTCCGGGACCCTTCCCCATCCCGGGGAGCCCCAACCAGGCCCCCCGTTTATCCCGGTTCGTCCCAGTATCCCGATTTCCCCCGGTATCCCGGAGCCCCCTCCCCATTCCCCATCCCCTCACCCCCATCACCCCACAGGGGGTCCCAGCCCCCCCAAACCCCCCTGTCCCAATCCCAATCCCGGGACCCCCTCCCCATTCCCGTTGCCCCCTCCCCATTCCCAACCCCCTCCCCCCCATCACCCCACAGGGGGTCCCAGCCCCCCCAAACCCCCCTGTCCCAATCCCTATCCCGGCCCCCTCCCCATTCCAATCCCCTCACCCCCACCACCCCACAGGGGGGTCCCAGCCCCCCCAAACCCCCCCAAACCCCCCCCGTGTCCCCCCCCCCAGGCTCGCCATGACCAAGGAGCGCGGGGGGGACCCCCCGGCGGGGGGGGCGCCGCCCCCCGACCCCCCGAGCCCCCCGAGCCCCCCCAGCCCGGCCGTGGAGCGGCGCAAGAAGCCGATGGTGCACCCCGCGGCCCCCGCGCCCCTGCCCAAGGACTACGGTGAGACCCCGCCCCAAATTACCGGGACACGCCCCCCAAGGGCATGGGGGACCCCGAAATGGGATGGCCAGAAAGGGACCCCCCCCAAAAAGGGACCCCCAAAAAGGGACCCCCAAAAAGGGACCCCAAAATGGGATGCCCAGAAAGGGACCCCCCCAAAAAGGGACCCCCAAAAAGGGACCCCCAAAAAGGGACCCCCAAAAAGGGGTGCCCAGAAAGGGACCCCCAAAAAGGGACCCTCCCAAAAAGGGACCCACAAAAAGGGACCCCCAAAAAGGGATGCTCCGGGGATGGGCAACCCCACAGGGGATGGGGGACCACCCAAAAAAGGGACCCTCAGGGGATGGGGACCCCCCCAAAATGGGATCCCCCCTGGGGATGGGGAAATCCCACAGGGGATGGGGAACCCTAAAAAGGGACCCCCAAAAAGGGACCCCCCAAAAAGGGACCCCAAAAAGGGACCTCACAGGGGATGGGGACCCCCACAGGGGATGGGGGACCCCCCAAAAAGAGACCCCAACAGGTGACAACGGCCCCCACAGAGACCCCCCCAGGTCACAGATAACCCCATGGAGACCCCCCAAAAATGCCCCAAAATACTCTGGGGCGGGTTATTTCGCCATTATTTCGGCTCTGACGATTTCGGGGTGCCCCCCGGTGTCCCCCATGTGTACCCCAAGTGACAACGACCCCCAGAAAAGGGACCCCCAGGCCACTGAGACCCCCCCAGGTAACAGATAGCCCCATGGGGACCCCCAAAACTGCCCAAAATGTCTCTGGGTGGGTTCTTTCCCCATTATTTCATGTCTGACGATTTCGGGGTGTCCCCCCGATGTCCCTCGTGTCCCCCCCCCCAGGTGACAACGACACCCCCAGCTCACAGAGACCCCCCCCCCCCAGGTCACAGATAACCCCATGGAGACCCCCCAAAAATGCCCCAAAATACCCTGGGGCAGGTTGTTTCCCCATTATTTCGGCTCTGACGATTTCGGGGTGTCCCCACCCGGTGTCCCCCCCGTTTTTTGCCCCCCAGCTTTCACCTTTTTCGACCCCAACGACGCGGCGTGCCGGGAGATCCTGCTGGACCCGCGCACGACGGTGCCGCAGCTCTTCGCCATCCTGCGCCAGTGGGTGCCGCAGGTGCAGCACAGCGTGGACATCATCGGCAACGAGGTGGGAAACGGGGGGCAAAACGGGGGTCTGGGGGTCCTCAGGGGGTTTGGGGGGTCCTAAAAGCAGGTTTAGAGGGAGTTTGGGTTGGTTTTGGGGGTCCTGAGGGGTCTGGGGGCTGCAGCTCTTCGCCATCCTGCGCCAGTGGGTGCCGCAGGTGCAGCACAGCGTGGACATCATCGGCAACGAGGTGGGAAACGGGGGCAAAACGGGGGTCTGGGGGTCCTCAGGGGGTCTGGGGGGTCCTTGGAGGTCGGGTGATCCTAGAGGAGTTTGGGGGTCCTGAGAGGTTTGAGGGATTCTGGGGGTCTGGGGCCGCAGCTCTTCGCCATCCTGCGCCAGGATGCAGCACAGCGTGGACATCATTGGCAACAAGGTGGGAAATAAGGCAAAACGGGGTCTGGGGGTCCTCAGGGGGTTTGGGGGGTCCTAGAGGGGAGTTTGGGGGGTCCTGAGGGGGTCTGGGGGGTCCTGATAGATGTCCCCGTGTCCCTGGGTTGTCCCTGGGATGTCCCCGGTGACACTGGGGTGGCATTGGTGGCACTGGGATGTCCCTGTGTCCCTGGGGTGTCCCTGGTGGCACTGGTGTGACACTGTGATGTCCCCATGTCTCTGGGGTGGCACTGGTGACATTGGTGGCACTGGTGACACTGTGACGTCCCGGTGTCCCTGGGTGGCACGGGGACGTTGGTGGCACGGTGACACTGTGACATCCCCATGTCCCTGGGGTGGCACTGGTGACATTGGTGGCACTGGTGGCACTGTGACGCCCCGGTGTCCCTGGTGTCCCCATGTCCCTGGGGTGGCACTGGTGACATTGGTGGCACCGGTGGCACTGTGACGCCCCGGTGTCCCCTGTGTCCCCATGTCCCTGGGGTGACATTGGTGGCACTGGTGGCACTGTGACGTCCCCGGTGTCCCTGGTGTCCCCATGTCCCTGGGGTGGCACTGGTGACATTGGTGGCACTGGTGGCACTGTGACGTCCCGGTGTCCCTGGGGTGGCACTGGTGACATTGGTGGCACTGGTGACACTGTGACGTCCCGGTGTCCCTGGTGTCCCCATGTCCCTGGGGTGGCACTGGTGACATTGGTGACATTGGTGGCACTGTGACACTGTGATGTCCCGGTGTCCCTGGGGTGGCACTGGTGGCACTGGTGGCATTGGTGGCACTGTGACATCCCGTGTCCCCTGTGTCCCCATGTCCCTGGGGTGGCACTGGTGACATTGGTGGCACTGGTGACACTGTGATGTCCCGGTGTCCCTGTTGTCCCCATGTCCCTGGGGTGGCATTGGTGACACTGTGACGCCCCGCTGTCCCCGCAGATCCTGCGCCGCGGGTGCCACGTGGACGACAGGGACGGACTGACGGACATGACCCTGCTGCACTACGCCTGCAAGGCCGGCGCGCACGGCGTGGGTGCGTCACGGGGACGGGGACAGGGCCACCACGGTGTCCCCAATGTCCCCAGGGTGTCCCCAGGGTGTCCCCAGGGTGTCCCCAATGTCCTCAGTGTCCGTCTGTCCCGGCTCTCTGTAACCCCAGATGTCCAGGGCGTGGGTGGGTGACAGGGACAGGGCCACCAAGGTGTCCTCAAGGTGTCCCCAAGGTGTCCCCAATGTCCCCACGGTGTCCTCAATGTCCTCAGGGTCCCCATCACTCCCAATGTCCCCAATGTCCCCAGTGCTGTCCGTCTGTCCCCAGGTGACCCTGCAGTCTCTGTCCGTCTGTCCCAGTGAGGTTTTGCTGTCCATCCATGTCCCAAATGTCCCCAATGTCCCCAAATGTCCCCAATCCCCCCACTCCCCCCAGTGTCCCCACTGTCCCCAGTGGTGTCCGTCTGTCCCAGGTGACCCCGCAGCTGCTGTCCATCTGTCCCATCAGGTGTCCCCAATGTCCCCAATGTCCCTAATGTCCCCATACTGTCCGTCTGTCCACAGATGACCCCACAGTCTCTGTCTGTCTGTCCCAGCAGGGGTCCCCAATGTCCCCAATCCCGCAATGTCCCCAAATGTCCCCAATCCCCCAGTGTCCCCAATGGTGTCTGTCTGTCCATAGGTGACCCCGCGGCCGCCGTCCATCTGTCCCAACAGGGTGTCCCCAAATGTCCCCAATCCCCCCAGTGTCCCCAATGTCCCTGATGTTCCCAATCCTCCAATGTCCCCAATGTCCCCATTCCCCCCAGTGCCCCCCATTCCCCCCAATGTCCCCAATGTCCGTCTGTCCCCAGGTGACCCCGCGGCCGCCATCCGTCTGTCCCAGAAGGTGTCCCCAATGTCCCTGATGTCCTCAATCCCCCAGTGTTCCCAATGTCCCCAATCCCCCAATGTCCCCGATGTCCCCAGTGGTGTCCGTCTGTCCCCAGGTGACCCCGCGGCCGCCGTCCGTCTGTCCCAGCAGGGTGTCCCCAAGTGTCCCCAATGTCCCCATTCCCCCCAGTGCCCCCAATCCCCCCAATGTCCTCAATGTCCGTCTGTCCCCAGGTGACCCCTCGTCCGTCTGTCCCAGAAGGGTGTCCCCAATGTCCCTGACGTCCCCAGTCCCCCCAGTGTTCCCAATGTCCCCAATGTCCCCATTCCCCAGTGCCCCCAATCCCCCCAGTGCCCCCATTCCCCCCAATGTCCCCAATGTCCGTCTGTCCCCAGGTGACCCCGCGGCCGCCGTCCGTCTGTCCCAGCGGCTGCTGGCCCTGGGGGGGGACGCGGGTTTGCGCAGCCGCTGGACGCACATGAACGCGCTGCACTACGCGGCGTACTTCGACGTGCCCGAGCTCATCCGCACCCTGCTGAGGGCGGCGGCGCCCCGAGGTGAGGGGGGCACCCCAAAATCGGGATTGGCACCCCAAAATCGGGATTGGCACCCCCAGATTGAGAATGGCACCCCCAAATCCCAGTGAGGCTCAGGGACCCCCTCACTTCGACGTGCCCGAGCTGATCCGCACCCTGCTGCGGGCGGCGGCACCCCGAGGTGAGGGGGGCACCCCAAAATCGGGATTGGCACCCCAAAAATCGGGATTGGCACCCCCAGATTGGCAATGAACCCCCCAAACCCCGACTGACACCCCCAAACCCACCCCTTTGATGTGCCCGAGCTGATCCGGACACTGCTGAGGGCGGCGGCGCCCCGAGGTGAGGGGGGCACCCCAAAATCGGGATTGGCACCCCAAAATCGGGATTGGCACCCCAAAATCCAAACTGACCCCCTCAAACCCCAAATGACACCCCCAAATCCCAGTGAGGCTCAGGGACCCCCTCACTTCGACGTGCCCGAGCTGATCCGCACCCTGCTGAGGGCGGCAGCACCCCGAGGTGAGGGGGCACCCAAAATCGGATTGCACCCCAAAAATCAGGATTGGCACCCCAAAATCCCAAATGACACCCCAAAATCACAATGAGGGTCAGGGACCCCCTCACTTCGACATGCCCGAGCTCATCCGCACCCTGCTGAGGGCGGCGGCACCCCGAGGTGAGGGGGGCACCCCAAAATCGGGATTGGCACCCCCAGATCGGGAATGAACCCTCACATGGCCGTGCCTCAGTTTCCCCCAGGATTTTTTGGGTCCCCTTTGCTTTTTAGGATCCCCCCTCCATCTCTTAACCCCCCTGATTTTTGGGTTCCCGTGCCTCAGTTTCCCTCCTGCTTTTTGTGGTTTTGGGGTTCCCCCCCATGTCCCATGCCTCAATTTCCTCCACGATTTTTGGGGTCCCCGTTGCTTTTTAGGATCCCCCCTCCATCTCCAACCCCTCCCCCGATTTTTGGGGTTCCCCGTGCCTCAGTTTCCCCCCCACATTTGGTGATTTTGGGGTCCCCCCCGTGTCCCGTGCCTCAGTTTCCCCCTCTGATTTCGGTGCTTTTGAAGTTTCCCCCCTTGCCGTGCCTCGATTTCCCCCGGGATTTTTGGGGTCCCCGTTGCTTTTTAGGATCCCTCCTCCATCTCCAACCCCTCCCGCGGTTTTTGGGGTCCCCCGTGCCTCAGTTTCCCCACCTTCTCCCCCAAATTTCCCGCAGTTCTTCACTCGACCTGCAGCGATTTCAGCCACGGCACGGCGCTGCACATCGCGGCCTCCAACCTGTGCCTGGGGGCGGTGCGCTGCCTGCTGGAGCACGGCGCCGACCCCGCCCTCAGGGTACCGAGGGGTCTGGGGGCTCAATTTGGGTCGGGGGCTCGGGGGTTTGGGGGGAAATTGGGGGGATTTGGGTGAATTTGGGGATTTGGGGGCTGCGGGCGGTGCGCTGCCTGCTGGAGCATGGCGCTGACCCCGCCCTCAGGGTACCGAGGGGTCTGGGGGCTCAATTTGGGTCGGGGGGCTCAATTTGGGTCGGGGAGCTTCGGAGGGGTTCGGGGATTTGGGGGGAAATTGGGAGGATTTGGGAATTTTGGGGGATTTTGGGTTGGGGGCGGTGCACTGCCTGCTGGAGCACGGCGCCGACCCCGTCCTCAGGGTATGGAGGGATTTTGGGGGGTCTGGGGGCTCAATTTGGGTCGGGGGCTTCGGGGGGACTCGGGGATTTGGGGGAAAATTGGGGGGATTTGGGCGAATTTTGGGGGATTTGGGGCTGGGGGCGGTGCGCTGCCTGCTGGAGCACGGCGCCGACCCCACCCTCAGGGTACCGAGGGGTCTGGGGGCTCAATTTGGGTCGGGGGGCTTCGGGAGGGTTCGGGGATTTGGGGGAAAATTGGGGGATTTTGGGATTTTGGGGATTTTGGGTTGGGGGCAGTGCGCTGCCTGCTGGAGCACGGCGCCGACCCCGTCCTCAGGGTATGGAGGGATTTTGGGGGGCTTAATTTGGGTCAGGGGGCTTCGGAGGGGTTCGGAGGTTTGGGGGGAAATTGGGGGGATTTGGGGGTGATCGAGGATTTGGGGGTGATCGAGGATTTGGGGGGCTCGGGGATTTGGAGGTCTTGGGGATTTGGGGGTGATCAGGAAATTTTGGGGATTTGGGGATGATGAGGAATTTTGGGGGATTTGGGGGGCTCAGGGATTTGGGGGTGATCAGGAATTTGGGGGGATTTGGGGATTTGGGATGGATCAGGATTTGGGGGGGATTTGAGGGGATTTGAGAGTGATCAGGAATTTGGGGGGATTTGGGGGTGATCAGAGATTTTGGTGCCACCAAAACCTCCAAGAACCCAGAACACCCTTGGGTTCCTCTGAGGAGCCACAGGGCCACCTGAGGCCACCAAGGGCCACCTGTGGCCACCAAATGAGGGGGTCCTGAATGGTTTGGGGGGTCTTGGGGACACAGTGGGAGTTTCTGAGGGGTCCTGTGGACACAGGGGAGGTTTCTGAGCAGTTTTGGTGCCACCAAAACCTCCAAGAACCCAAAACACCCTTGGGTTCCTCTGAGGAGCCACGGGGCCACCTGAGGCCACCAAGGGCCACCTGTGGCCACCAGATAGGGAGGTCCTGAGCAGTTTTGGAGGTCCTGTGGACACAGGGGAGGTTTCTGAGCAGTTTTGGTGCCACCAAAACCTTTGGAGACCCAGAACACCCTTGGGTTCCTCTGAGGAGCCACAAGGCCACCTGAGGCCACCAAGGGCCACCTGTGGCCACCTCAGGGACGCCCCCCGTTGCCCCCCCAGAACAGCAAGGGCCAGGTGGCGGCCGAGGTGGTGCCGGACCCCACGGACATGGCGCTGGACCGGGCCGAGGCGGCCGAGGCGGCGCGGGAGCTGCGGCGGCTGCTGCTGGACGCGGTGCCGCTGAGCTGCAGCCTGCCCCGCGTCACCCTGCCCAACTACGACAACCTGCCGGGGACACTGATGCTGCTGTGCCTGGGGCTGCAGCTGGGGGACAGGGTGCGCCTGGACAATGGCAAGGTGAGAGTGTCACCTGTGTCACCCGTGTCACCTGTGTGACCATAAACCTGCCCCATGTCACCCCACACCTGCCCCGTGTCACCCTGCCCAACTACGACAACCTGCCGGGGACACTGATGCTGCTGTGCCTGGGGCTGCAGCTGGGGGACAGGGTGCGCCTGGACAACGGCAAGGTGAGAGTGTCACCTGTGTCACCCCTGTGTCACCCTAACCCCATCCCATGTCACCCCACACCTGCCCCGCGTCACCCTGCCCAACTACGACAACCTGCCCGGGACCCTCATGCTGCTGTGCCTGGGGCTGCAGCTGGGGGACAGGGTGCGCCTGGACAACGGCAAGGTGAGAGTGTCACCCCAATGTCACCTGTGTCACCTGTGTCACCCTAAACCCATCCCATGTCACCCCACACCTGCCCCGTGTCACCCTGCCCAACTACGACAACCTGCCGGGGACCCTGATGCTGCTGTGCCTGGGGCTGCAGCTGGGGGACAGGGTGCGCCTGGACAATGGCAAGGTGAGAGTGTCACTGTGTCACCTCTGTCACCCCAATGTCACCTGTGTCACCCTGTGTAACCCCACACCTGCCCCGCGTCACCCTGCCCAACTACGACAACCTGCCCGGGACCCTCATGCTGCTGTGCCTGGGGCTGCAGCTGGGGGACAGGGTGCGCCTGGACAACGGCAAGGTGTGTCACTGTGTCACCCCAATGTCACATGTGTCACCCCAATGTCACCTGTGTCACCTGTGTCACCTGTGTGACCATAAACCCTTCCCATGTCCACCCAAACCTGTCCCATGTCACCTCAAACCCACCCCATGTCATCCTCCATGTCACCCCAAAACCACCCTGTGTCACCTCAGATCTACCCAGGCCATCCTCAAACACCCCCTGTGTCACCCCAATGTCACCCATGTCGTCCTAATGTCACCTGTGTCACCCTGTGTCACCCCAATGTCACCTGTGTCACTACCCGTGTCACCCCAATGCCACCCATGTCGTCCTAATACACCCCCTGTGTCACCCCGTGTCACCTCAATGTCACCTGTGTCACCCTAATGTCACCTCTGTCACCCTGTGTCACCCCAATGTCACCTGTGTCACTACCCGTGTCACCGCAATGTCACCCATATCGTCCTAATGTCACCTGTGTCACCCTGTGTCACCCCAATGTCACCTGTGTCACCCTGGGTCACCTGTGTCATCTCCTGCTGCTGTACCTGGAGGACGAGGTGAGGCAAGGTGGGACACCCGTGTCACCCCAATGTCACCTGTGCCACACCTGTGTCACCCCAAAGCCGTGTCCCCCCGTCCCCAGGTGGGCACGCTCAGGTTCTGCGGCACCACGGCCTTTGATGAGATTCTGAGGACAGTTTTGGGATTTGGGTTTTTTTGAAGGATTGGATTTTTTGGGGTTTTTGGGGGGGTTATGGGGTATTTTAGGGTATTTTTGGGTATTTTGGGGTGCTGTTTTTGGGGCTCAGGTGTCCCCCATGTCCCCAGGTGGGCACGCTCCGGTTCTGCGGCACCACGGCCTGTGCTTGCATTTAGGATTAGGATTTTTTGGTAATATTGGGGTTTTTTGCGATCGGGATTTTTTGGGGGGTTATGGGGTATTTTTGGGATATTTGGGGTGCTGTTTTTGGGGTTCAGGTGTGTCCCCATCCCCAGGTGGGCACGCTCAGGTTCTGCGGCACCATGGCCTGTGTTTGCATTTAGTTTTAGGATTTTTTGGAGGATTTGGGGGTTTTTTAGGATGGGATTTTTTTGGGGTATTTTGGGGTATTTTAGGGTATTGTGGGGTGCTGTTTTTGGGGCTCAGGTGTGTCCCCCCGTCCCCAGGTAGGCATGCTCAGGTTCTGCAGCACCACAGCCTGTGTTTGGATTCTCAGTAGGATTTAGGATTAGGATTTTTTTGGAGGATTTGGGGTTTTTTTAGGATGGGATTTTTTGGGGTATTTTTGGGTGTTTTTTTGGATATTTGGGGTGCTGTTTTTGGGGTTCAGGTATCACTCAGGTGTCCCCCCATCCCCAGGTGGGCACGCTCAGGTTCTGCGGCACCACGGCCTGTGTTTGGATTCCCAGTAGGATTTGGGATTAGGATTTGGGGGTTTTTTAGGATGGGATTTTTTTGGGGTATTTTAGGGTATTTTGGGGTGCTGTTTTTGGGGCTCAGGTGTGTCCCCCCATGTCCCCAGGTGGGCACGCTCCGGTTCTGCGGCACCACGGCCTTCGCCAGCGGGCAGTGGGCCGGCGTGGAGCTGGACGAGCCCGAGGGGAAGAACGACGGCAGCGTGGGGGGGGTCCGCTACTTCATCTGCCCCCCCAAAACCGGTACGGGACCCCCGGGACCCCCCTGAGACCCCCGGGACCACTCTGAGACCCCCCTGGACCCCTCAGACCCCCGGGACCACTCTGAGACCCCTGGGACCCCCCTGAGACCCTCCGGGACCCCCAAGACTCCCCTGGGATTGGGCCGGGACCCTCAAGACCACCCTGGGACCCCCTGGACCCTCAGGACCCCCTGAGACCCCTTGAGACCCTCGGGACCACCCTGAGACCCTCTGGGACCCCCAAGATCCCCTGGGACACTCAGGACTCCCCTGGGACCCCTTGAGACCCTCAGGACCACCCTGAGACCCCTGGGACCCCCTCGGCATTCCCAGGACCCCTCGGGACCCCCCAGGGCCCCAGGACCCCTCAGGACCCCAACCCTGAGATCGCCTTCTGGGTCCCCAATGTCCTACTGGACACTTCTGGCACTGGTTTATACTGGTCCAAACTGGTTTATACTGGTTTATACTGGTCCATACTGGTCCATACCAGTTTATACTGGTCCATACTCATTTATACTGGTTTATACTGGTTTATACTGGTTTATACTGGCTTATACTGGTCCATACTCATTTATACTGGTTTATACTGGTCCATACCAGTTTATACTGGTTTATACTGGTTTATACTGGTTTATACTGGCCTGTACTGGTCCATACCAGTTTATACTGGTTTATACTAGTCTGTACCAGTTTATACTGGTCTTAACTGGTTTATACTGGTTTATACTGGCTTACTGGTCCATACCAGGTTTATACTGGTTTCATACTGGTTTATACTGGTCTGTACCAGTTGTATACGTTACTACTGGTCCATACGTCATACTGGTCCATACTGGTCTATACTGGTGCAGGGGTCTTCGCCTCGGTGTCCAAGATCTCCAAGGCCGAGGAGCAGCCCCCGGCGCCGTCGCCCCCCCCGAGCCCCCCGGGACCCCCGGCCCGAGCCCCCCACAAACCCCGCAAGGACAAGAGAGGTACGGGGACACCCCCTCCCCAAAATAATGGGGACCCCACCCCAAAATCCCCCCCCAAAAATACAGGGGAACCCCCCCAAAATACACTGGGAACCCCCCAAAATACAGGGGAGCCCCCAAAATACAGGGAAGCCCCCCAAAATACAGAGGACCCCCCCCCACCAAAATACTGGGGACCCCCCTCAATATAGAGGGGAGGTCCCCGTAATTCGTGGGACCACCCCAAAATACAAGGGATGCCCCAAAATCAAAGGGGAGCTCCCCGAAATTAATGGGACCCCCCCCCCAAAATCCACCCCAAAATACAGGAGACGCCCCCAAAATACAGGGGAACCCCCAAAATCGAGAGACCTCCAAAATACAGGAGACTGCCCCCCTCCCCAAAATACAGGGGAGCCCCCAGAATTCATGAGGACCCCCCCCCAAATGCAGGGGAATCCGTGAACCCCCCAAAATTCATAGGACTCCCAAAAATTCATGGGACTCCTTCCAAAATACCCTGCCAAATACAAGGGTGCCCCCAAAATACTGGGAGCCCCCCCAAAATTCACGGTGCGCCCCCAAAATTGAGAGGGTCTCCCAAAATCCACTGGGACCCCTCCCAAAATACAGGGGAGCCCCCAAAATTAAGGGGACTCCTCCCAAAATACAGGAGACCCCTCCCAACATACAGGAGACCCCATCAAAATACAAGGGATCCCCCTCCCCAAAATACTGGGGACCCCCACAAAATTCATGGGACCCCCCAAAATTGAGGAGGGTCCCTAAAATCAAGGAGAACCCCCCCCCCCAAATTCACAAGACACCCCAAAATTGAGGGGACCCCCCTGAACTCCCCCCAATTCCTCCAAAGGATGGGTGTGGCAGGGTGTGGCAGTGATGGGCGTGTCCCGGGTGGGTGTGGTCACCAATGCCCCACCCCCAGAGTACCGGAAGCGTGTGGGGGGCGTGGCTGGGTGTGCTTATAATGGGTGTAGCTGTGATTGGTGGGTCTGGGAAGGGCATAGCTGGGGTGGGCGTGGTCAGGGTGGGTGTGGTCACTGAGGCCCCGCCCCCAGGGTCCCGGAAGCGTGCAGGGGCGTGGCTGGGTGTGCTTATAATGGGTATAGCTGTGATTGGTGGGTCTGGGAAGGGTGTGGCTGGGGTGGGCGTGGTCAGGGTGGGTGTGGTCACTGAGGCCCCGCCCCCAGGGTCCCGGAAGCGCGCGGGGGCGTGGCTGGACCGCGAGGGGCGGCGCGTGGCCCCGGGGGATGCGGTGCTGGTGGCCGGGCAGCGCCAGGGCCGGGCCCGGTTCTACGGCAGGACCGACTTCGCCCCCGGTGAGACACCGAGACCCCAACCCTAAATGGGACCCCTCCCCTAAATGGGAGCCCTGCCCTAAATGGGAACCCTCCCCTAAATGGGAACCATCCCCTAAATGGGACCCCTGCCCTAAATGGGACCCCTGCCCTAAATGGGAACCATCCCCTAAATGGGACCCCTCCCCTAAATGGGACCCCTCCCCTAAATGGGAACCATCCCCTAAATGGGAGCCCTGCCCACTGTGGGACCCCTCCCCTAAATGGGACCCCTCCCCTAAATGGGAGCCCTCCCCTAAATGGGAACCATCCCCTAAATGGGACCCCTCCCCTAAATGGGACCCCTCCCCTAAATGGGAACCATCCCCTAAATGGGAACCATCCCCTAAATGGGACCCCTCCCCACAATGGGACCCCTCCCCTAAATGGGAACCATCCCCTAAATGGGACCCCTCCCACAATGGGAACCTACGCTGATTGAGACTCCTCCCCACAATGGGACCCCTCCCCACAGTGGGACCTCTCCCCCAGACTGAGACCCCTCTCCAGAATGGGACCCCCACTCCAGGTTGAGACCCTCTGAGACCCCCTCGGGACCCCCATGGGTTGGGATCCCCCCAATGTCCCCACTGCCCCCAATGTCTCCAATGCCCCCACTGTTCCCAATGCCCCCAATATCTCCAATGTCACCAATCCCCCACAATATCTCCAATGTCCCCAGTGTCGCCAATCCCCCATTGTCCCAATATCCCCAATCCCCACAATGTCCCCACTGCCCCAGTGTCCCCATTGATGTCCCAATCTCCCCATGTCCCCATTGATGTCCCCATGCCCCACTGTCCCCAATGTCCCCAATCCCCCCAATGTCTCCGATATCCCCAATGTCCTCGATGTCCCAGTGTCCCCAGTGTCCCCAACAATGTCCCCAATGTCCCCAGGGTACTGGTTCGGGGTGGAGCTGGACTCGGCCGGGGGCAAACACGACGGCTCCGTTTTCGGGGTGCGCTATTTCACCTGCCCCCCCAAACACGGCGTCTTCGCACCCCCCTCCCGCGTGCAGAGGTACCGGCAGGGACACCTCGGGGACACTGGGGACATCAATGGGGACGAGGGAGGACACAGGGACATGGGGGGACACAGGGACATGGGGGACATGGAGGACAAGGGGACATTGAAGGATGGGGGGACATGGGGGACACAGGGGAGAATGGGGGACACAGGGATGTGGGGCGACACCAGGGGACAGGGAGGGACATGGCGGGGACAGGGTGGGGACATAGGGGACATGGGGGGGACATGGGAACATGGGGGGACATGGTGGGGACATAGGGAACAGAGGGACACAGGGACATGGTGGGGACACAGGGACATGGGGGGGACATGGGGGACACAGCGGACATTGGGGACATGGGGACATGTGGGGGGACATGGGGACATGGAGGGGACATGAGGGGACACAGGAGAGACACGAATGGGGGGACAGTGGGGTCAAGGGGGGTCACAGGGAGGTCACAGAGGGGTCACAGGTGACACCGAGGTGACACTGTGGTGACCCTCTGTCCCCGTGTCCCCCCCAGGGTCGGGGGTCCCAAGGAGGAGCCCGGGGACGGCACCAATGAAAAGAAGGCACAGCCTGTCACAGGTGAGGGGCGGGGCTTGGCAGTGATTGACAGGTGGGTGGGACAGTGATTGACAGGTGGGACAATGACAGGTGGGTGTGGCAGGGCAGGGCAGTGACAGATGGGCAGGATGGGGTGAGACAGTGATTGACAGGTGGGTGGGGCAAGGCAGTGATTGACAGATGGGTGCAACAATGACAGATGGGTGGGGCAGTGATTGACAGGTGGGTAGGGCAGTGGTGGGTAGGTGGGTGGGGCAGGGTGGTGATTGACAGATGGGTGTGACAATGGCGGGTGGGTGGGGCAGGGCATGACAGTGACAGGTGGGTGGGGCAAGGCAGTGATTGACAGGTGGCCGGGGCAGGGTTGGCACTGCTGATTGGCTGTTAACAGTGATGTAACCGTGTCCCTCTCATGTCCCTCTGTGTCCCCTTGTGTCCCCCTTGTCCCCCCCATGTCCCTTGTCCCCTATATTCCCCCATGTCCCCTATCTCCCCATGTCCCCATGCCCCCATGTCCCCTCTGTCCCCCATGTCCCCCCATGTCCCCTCTGTCCCCCATGTCACCCCTGTCCCCCATGTCACCCCATGTCCCCTCCATGTCCCCATGTCCCTGTCTCCCTATGTCCCCCATGTCCCCTCATGCCCCCATGTCCATCCCATGTCCACCATGTCCCTCTGTCCCCCATGTCCCCATGTCCCCATGTCCTTCCGTGTCCCCTGATGTCCCCCATGTCCCCCCGGTGTCCCCGCAGTGTCACAGCCCAAGCGCTTCCCGGCCGTGCGGACCCCCAAGGACATCACATCCGAGAGCTCCTTCTCCAGGTGGGGACAGTGGGACGGGGACAGGGGACACTGCGGGGTGGCCCTGTCCCCAGGGGGTGGCCCTGTCCTTGCTGACGTGTCCCTGTCCCCGCGCTGTCACTGGGGGTGGTGGCCCTGTCCCCAGGGGGGGGGTCTCCACACTGTCCCCATGTCCCCATTGCTGTCCCCACGATGTCCCCATGTCCCCACGATGTTGCCACACTGTCCCCCTGTCCCCAAGGGCTGTCCCCAAGGGCTGTCCCCCTGTCCCCAAGGGTTGTCCCCATGTCCCCACACTGTCCCCATGTCCCTGGGGGATGTCCTGATGTCCCCAAGGGCTGTCCCCAATGGTTGTCCCCATGTCCCCGTGATGTCCCCACACTGTCCCCCCTGTCCCCAAGGGCTGTCCCCCTGTCCCCAATGGTTGTCCCATGTCCCTATGTCTCGCGATGTCCCCATGCTGTCCCCAAGGGCTGTCCCCTGTCCCCAAGGGTTGTCCCCATGTCCCTGGGGGATGTCCTGATGTCCCCAAGGGCTGTCCCCAAGGGTTGTCCCCATGTCCCCGTGATGTCCCCACACTGTCCCCCTGTCCCCAAGGGCTGTCCCCCTGTCCCCAATGGTTGTCCCCATGTCCCTATGTCTCCGCGATGTCCCCGCGATGTCCCCATGCTGTCCCCAAGGGTTGTCCCCCTGTCCCTGGGGGATGTCCTGATGTCCCCAAGGGTTGTCCCCATGTCCCCACAGTGTCCCCGTGTCCCCCCAGGTTACTGTTCTGCTGCTGGTTCCCGTGGATGCTCCGGGCCGAGATGCAATCCTAACCCCGCCCCTCCCCCCCCCTCCCCTCCCCCACCCCGCCCCTCCCCCACCCAGTGCCTTGGTGCCCCTCCCCCACCCGGGGAGACGTCATGTGACCCCTCCCCCATCCCCCCCCCCCGACCCAACCCCCCCCATCCTCTCCCCCCACCCCTGGCCGTTCCTTCTGGAACCTTCCACAGTGGGGGCGGGGCTTGGGGCGTGGCCCCTCCCCCGATTTTTGGGCCAAATTTGTTGATAACAGCAATGGGGGAGGGGCCAGACACCCCAAAACCCCAAATTTGGGCTTAAATCGCCCAATAACATCAATGGGGGAGGGGTCAGACCCTCAAAATTCCGATTTTTGGCCCAAATTTGCTGATAACAGCAACTGGGGAGGGGCCAGACCCCCCCAAAACCCCAAATTCCGTTTTTTGGGCCAAATTTGTTGATAACAGCGATGGGGGAGGGGTGACACCCCAAATTTGGGGGTGTTCACTGATAACAGCGATGGGGGAGGGGCCAGACTGCCCAAAATTCCGATTTTTGGCCCAAATTTGCTGATAGCAGCAATGGAGGAGGGGCCAGAACCCCCCCCAAAACCCCCAAAATTCGAATTTTGGGGCCAAATCTGCCAAAAACAGCGATGGGGATAAGCGACCACCCCTTCCCCCCACACTCACAAATTTTGGGGTGTTCACTCTGGAACCAATTAATTATTTAACTAATTAATTAATTAATTAAGGGGGTCGAGACCACGTTTGGAGCTCCCAAATCCCAATTTTTGGGGCAATTTTATGAATTTCTCGATTATTTTTAGGAGGGGGGAAATCGATGCCACGCCCACTCCCCCCAAAAAATATTTTTTATGGGAAATTATCCCCCCCCCCCCCAAATTTTTGGCGTTGTTCCCTGCGGAATTAATTAATTAATTAATTAAGTTAATATCGGGAATCGATGCCACGCCCCTTCCCGGATTTATTTTGGGCGGGGATGTCCCAAAATCTCGATTTTTTAAATTTATTTTTTAATTTTTTTTTTTTTTTTGTTCCCTCTCCTGAGACCCCTCCCCAAAAAAAGAGGCCCCGAAGTGGGGGAGGGGTCCCCGGGCCGCCCCTCCCCCACCCCCCCCCCCCTCCCCCCCCCCCCGCAGTAGCAATAACGCCCCTCCCCCACCCCGCGCTCGTGTCAGTGGCTTTAATGTCCCCAAAATGTCCCAAAATGTCCCCAAAATGTCCCCAAATGTGCCCCCCCCGCTGCCGCATGGGCCCCCCCGGAGCCGCTTCTGCCACCAATAAAATCCTTTGTACCGGAAAAATGGGGGAAAAACGGGGGGAAAAGGGAAAAATGGGAATAAATGGGGAATAAATGGGGGGGGAATTGGGAATAAATTGGAAAAATGGGGGAAAATGGGAAAAATTTGGAATAAATGGGGAATAAATGGGGAAATGGGGGGAAATGGGAATAAATGGAGAAAAATTTGGAATATTGGGGGAAATGAAAAAAGGGGGGAAATAAATGGGGAAAATCGGAAAAAATGGGGGGCAAATGGGGGAAAATTTGGAATAAATGTGAGGAAAAATGGGAAAATGGGGAGAAATAGGAAAGATTGGAATAAATTGAAATAAATGGGGGGAAAATGAGGAATTAATTGGGGGAAAATCGGGAAAAATGGGGGGAAAATGGGAGACAAATGGGGAAAAATTGGGGGAAAATGGGGAATAAATGGGGGAATGGGGGAAAATTGGAAAAATGGGAATAAATGAAATAAATTGGAATAAATGGGGGATACATGGGAATAAATGGGGGGGAAAATCGGGAAAAAGGGGGGGAATGGGAAAATGGGAATATTGAGAAAAATTGGAATAAATGGAAATAAATGGGGAATAAATGGGGGAAAATTTGAGAAAAATTGGAATAAATGGGAAAAATTTGGAATAAATGGGGGAAGATGGGGAATAAATGGGGGGGGAAATGGGGAATTATTGGGCAATAAATGGGGGAAATTTTGAATAAATGGGGAGGAAATGGGGGGAAATTGGGGAGATAATGGCGGGGGGGAACTGGAAATGGGGAAAATGGGGAGAAAATGGGAAAACCAGGAAAAATGGGGGGAAAATTTGGGAGAATGAAGGAAAATTGGGAAAACAAATGGGAAAAATTGGGAAAATGGAGGGAAATTGGGGGGAAAATGGGAAAAGTGGGAAAAAAGGGGGGAAATGGGGGGGAAAATCGGGGAAAACGGGGGGAAGTGGGCGAAAAATGGGGAAAATTGGGAAAAATGGGGAAAAGGGGGGAAAAGGGATTTTTGCAGCAAAAAAATGGGATTGGGGAGGGGGGAATATGAGATTTTGGGGACGGAACCTAAAAATGGGGAAGGGACCCCAAAATTGGGGAGAATGGGGGGAGGAACCCAAAAAACGGGGGGCGGGGAGGCCAAAATTGGGAGGGGGAGACCCAAAATGTGGGGTGGGGGAGGGGGACCCCAAAAATTCCTCCCGGAGCGCCGCCATCTTGTCCCGGCGCGCGGCGATGACGTCACAATCAACACTCATTCAATAGTCATCTGTAATCTGCATAACCACGCCCACATGAGGCGAGTAGAGCTGTCACTCACGCTGTTAGCCACGCCCTCTCTTCGGAAGGCACGGGCGGGTGTTGCTGTCACTCAATGCATTAGCCACGCCCCCAGACTTGACCGCGACAATGACGGTTATAAGCCGCGCCCCCTTTTGACCACGCCCACCGTGGTTTATGGCAGCGGATCCAAGTCACTCCCCCCCTAAGCAAGCCACGCCCACTATGAGTTATACTAACGGTTCTAAAGCCACGCCCCTGAAGTTGGTCACGCCCATTTTGCAGTCTAGTAACGGTTCTAAGCCACGCCCCAAATCTTGACCACGCCCAGGGCGTGTCCCCCACCCAGGCCACGCCCCTGGGCGTTTCCCGCCCCCCTCCGTGGCCCCGCCCCTTTCCCCGTTCCGGTTCCGAACTCGCTCCGGGCCGGCGCCGCTCCCGCAGGTACCGAACCCCCCCCGGACCTTTGGGACCCCCCCGGGACCCCCAAATCCCCCTCGGGACCCCCCGGGACCCTCCCGATTCTCCAACCCCCCCCCTACCCAAACCGTGACTCAGCGCGGCCCCGCCCAGTCCCGGAAATTGGCACCGAACGGGACCGAACCGGGATCGGAACGGGACCGAACGGGAACGAACGGGAACGAACCGGGACCGAACCGGGATCGGAGCACGGGGGGTTCACGGGAGGGTCCCGGGGGGGTCCCGGGGGGGGGTTGGGGGTCTCCGGAACCCCCCGGTGTCGCCTAACGGGGCTGTCTCGTTCTCTTGCAGCCGCTCCCGGTGCTCCCAGTGCCGCTCCCAGTGCTCCCAGTAACCCCGGTGCCCTCCCAGTGCTCCCAGTGCCGCCCCGGTGCCCTCCCAGTAACCCCGGGTGCCCTCCCAGTAACCCCGGTGCCCTCCCAGTAACTCCCAGCGCTCTCCCAGTAACTCCCGGTTCCCCCCAGTAGCTCCCAGTACCCCTCCATTGCTCTCCCAGTAACTCCCAGTTGCTGCCAGATCTCTCCCAGTAGCTCCCAGTGCTTCCCAGTGCCCCCCCCAGCTCTTTCCCAGTGCTTCCCAGTAACTTCCAGTAGCTCCCAGTTCCCCCCCAGCTCTTTCCCAGTAATTCCCAGTTCCCTTAGTATCTCCTCAGTACCCCCCAGTTCCCCCCAGTCCCTCCCAGTCCCCCCAGTGCCCCCCAGTCCCTCCCTGTTCCCCCCAGTCCATCCCAGTCGCTCCCAGTTCCTTCCCAGTCCATCCCAGTCGCTCCCAGTCGCTCCCAGTGCTCCCAGTTTGCGCCATGTTCCTGGTCAAGGGGCTGCTGGGGGGCGGCGGCGGTGGGGGAGGGGCGGGGGGGGCGCTCCCGGGGGGCATCGGCTCCGTCCTGGGGGGGCTCCTGAGCGGGGGAGGGGGCGGCGGCGCCGGGGGGGCCATGGGGGTCCTGGGGGGCGTCATCAGCGCCATCAGGTGAGCAGGGGACACTGGGGGGGTTTGGGGGATTTGGGACATTAGGGGGGGTTGGGGGATTGGGGACAGTGGGGACATTGAGGGACATTGAGGAGATTGGGAGGGTTGGGACATTGGGGACTTGAGGGATTTGGGACACTGGGGGCACTTTGGGGACATTGGGGCATTGGGGGTTTGGGGACATTGTGGGGATTGGGGACATTGGGGGGTTGGGGACACTGGGGACATTGAGGGATTGGGAGGGTTGGGGACATTGGGGGACTTGAGGGATTTGGGGACACTGGGGGCACTTTGGGGACATTGGGGGCATTGGGGGTTTGGGGACATTGGGGGGCTTGGGGACACTGGGGACATTGGGGGGATTGGGGGGGTTGGGGACAGTGGGGACATTGGGGGGACTTGAGGGATTTGGGGACACTGGGGGCACTTTGGGGGCATTGGGGGTTTGGGGACATTGGGGGGCTTGGGGGATTTGGGGGGATTGGGGACATTTGGGGGTTGAGGGTCCTGGGGGGCGTCATCAGCACCACCAGGTGAGCAGGGGACACTGAGGGGACATTGGGGAGATTTGGGGACACTGGGGGGACTTTGGGGACATTGGAGACACTGGGGGAACTTTGGGGACATTGGAGACATTGAGGGGATTGGGGGGATTTGGGGACATTGGGGGGGTTGGGAGGACACTGGGGACCCTGGAGATATTGAGGGGATTGGGAACATTGGGGGGCTTGGGGACATTGGGGGGCTTGGGGACATTCGGGGGTTGGGGACATTGGGGGGGACACTGGGGAGGTTGGAGGGGATTGGGGACATTGCGGGGGACATTGGGGACATTGAGGGGACACTGAGGGGATTGGGGACATTGGGGGGCTTGGGGACATTGAGGGGATTGGGGACATTTGGGGGTTGGGGACATGGGGGGGACACTGGGGAGGTTGGAGGGGATTGGGGACATTGGGGGGGACATTGGGGACATTGGTGTGGGGGTGACGCTCTGGGGTGACCCCTCTGTCCCCTCCCCACAGCGAAGCCGCCGCCCACTACAACCCTGAGCCCCCCGTAAGTGACCCCTGACAAACTGACACCCCCCCCCCTCCTTGGGGACCCCCGGGGGTGGCCCCTGATCCCCCCACCCCGGATTTGGGGTCCCTTCCCTGTGCCCCTCCAGATTTGGCATTTCCTGACCCACCCTGGATTTGGGGTCCCAGATTTGGGGTCCTCTGATCCCCCCTTCCGGATTTGGGGTCCCAGATTTGGGGTCCCTGATGATCCCAGATTTGGCGTCCTCTGTCGTCACCCCTCCCCCTGGATTTGGGGTCCAGGATTTGGGGTCCAGGATTTGGGGTCCTCTGATCCCCCCTTCTGGATTTGGGGTCCCAGATTTGGGGTCCCTGATGATCCCAGATTTGGGGTCCTCTGTCGTCATCCCTCCCCCTGGATTTGGGGTCCCGGATTTGGGGTCCCGGATTTGGGGTCCTCTGTCGTCATCCCTCCCCCTGGATTTGGGGTCCCAGATTTGGGGTCCAGGATTTGGGGTCCTCTGATCCCCCCTTCCGGATTTGGGGTCCCAGATTTTGGATCCCTGGCCCCCCTGGCTTTGGGGTCCCCTGGCCTCCGGGAATTTGGGGTCCCATTTTTGGGGTCCCTGACCCCAGGGATTTAGGGTTCCCTGTCTCTCCCCCCCAGATTTGGGGTCCCCTGACCTCCCTTGATCTGGGGTCTCCTGTCATTGTTCTCCCCCAGATTTGGGGGTCCCCTGACCCCTCCCCTGAATTTGGGATCCCATTTTTGGGGTCCCCTGAGCCCCCCTGAATTTGGGGTCCCATTTTTGGGGTCCCTGAGCCCCCCTGAATTTGGGGTCCCATTTTTGGGGTCCCTGACCCCCCGTTTCCGTGCCCCATTCATTGCCAGCCCCCCCGTGCCCACATCTCCACGGTCGATGCCAACGAGAGCGAGGAGGTTCGGCAGTTCCGGCGCCTCTTCACGCAGCTGGCCGGGGAGGTGAGCGACCCGCTGGGATCCACTGGGATCCACTGGGGGACACTGGGATCCACTGGGATCTACTGGGATTTACTGGGATCTAATGGGGGCACTGGGGGGCACTGGGATCTACTGGGGGCACTGGGATCTAATGGGGGCACTGGGGGGGGCACTGGGATCCACTGGGGGACACTGGGATCCACTGGGGTCTACTGGGGGCACTGGGATCTACTGGGGGCACTGGGGTCACTGGGATCTAATGGGGTGCTGGGATCCACTGGGGTTCACTGGGATCCACTGAGATCCACTGGGATCATCTGGGAACATCAGGATCCAATGGGGGCACTGGGATCCACTGGGATCTACTGGGGTCTGCTGGGAGGCACTGGGAGGCACTGGGAGGCACTGGTGTCTACTGGGACCTTTGGGATCCGCCAGGATCCACTGGGATCCACTGGGGTCTACTGGGGGCACTGGGATCCACCCGATCCCTTGAAAACTCCTGGTTTGGATCAGGATTTGGGGGGTTCCCCCAGGATTTGGGGTCAGGATTTGGGGTGGATCAGATTTGGGTGAGGATTTGGGGTCAGGATTTGGGGTGGATCAGGATTTTGGGGTTCTCCCAGGATTTGGGGGTCAGGATTTGGGGTTCGCTGATCATTTCGGGTCAGGATTTGGGGGTCCTTCACGATTTGGGCTCAGCATTTGAGGGTCCCCCAGGGTTCGGGGGTTCCCAAGACTTTGGGATCAGGATTTAGGGGTTCCATGGGGATTTTGGGGTTCCCCCAGGATTTGGGCTCAGCATTTGAGCGTTCCCCAGAGTTTGGGGGTCCCCAGGATTTGGGGTCAGTCAGGATTGGGGGTTCTCCCAGGATTTGGGGGCTCCCCAGGGTTTGGGGGTTCCCTGAGGATTGGGGCGGTTCAGGATTTAGGGGTTCCATGGGGATTTGGGTTCCATGGGATTTGGGTCAGGATTTGGGGGTCCCCAGGATTTGGGGTTCCTGCAGGATTTGGGGGCTCTCTATGACTTGGGTCAGAATTTGGGGGTCCCCAGGATTTGGGGTCAGAATTTGGGGGTCCCCCATGATTTGGGGTCAGGATTTTGGGTTCCGCAGTCTTTGGGGATTCTCCAGCATTTGGGATTTCCCTGCGGATTTGGGGATTCTCCAGGATTTGGGGTCACAATTTGGGGTTCCCCCACAATTTGGGGGTCCCAATTTGGGGTTCCCCGCCCCCCTGACCCCCCATTTCCCCCAGGACATGGAGGTGAGCCCCACCGAGCTCATGAACATCCTCAACAGGGTCGTCACCCGCCGTGAGTGCCCCCCAAATTCGGGGTTCAGGGCGGGATTTTGGGCTCCCCGACGCTCCCAAGGGGTCTCCAGAACTTGGGGACCCCCAAAAATCCCCCAGGACCCCCCAAAATCCCCCTTGACCCCCCCAGATCCCGACCTGAAGACGGACGGATTCGGGCTGGACACGTGCCGGAGCATGGTGGCCGTCATGGACGTACCCCGAAATTTTGGGGCGATTTTGGGCGATTTTGGGGATTTTTTGGGGATCTTTCAGGGGTTTTGGGGTGCAGGGAAATGGGGGGGTCCCCGGTGAACCCCAAAATGTCCTTGACGAGCCCCCCCAGAGCGACACCACCGGGAAATTGGGGTTTGAGGAGTTCAAGTACCTCTGGAACAACATCAAGAAGTGGCAGGTGAGGACCCCAAAATTTTATTTTTATTTTTGGGGGGGTCCCGAAAATCGGGGGGACCCCAAAATTGTGGGGTGGGAGGTTAAAGTGGAATGGGATCCCAAAATTGGGGTGCTCGGGGTGAAAGGGGACCCCGAAATTGGGGGGGATCCCAAAATAAATGAGCTTCAAACTGGAGGAAAACCGAACATTTAGGGTGAGGGGTGCCCTAAAAATCGGGATGGGAACCCCAAAAATCGGGATGGGAACCCCAAAATTATGGGGTGGGAGGTTAAAGTGGAATGGGATCCCAAAATTGGGGTGCTCAGGGTGAAAGGGGACCCCAAAAAATGGAGGGAAAAGGGAAAATTGGGGGCGATCCCAAAATAAATGAGGCCCAAAATTTGGGTTGGGAACCCCAAAAATTGCAATGGGAACTCCAAAATCGGGATGGGAACCCCAAAATTGTGGGGTGGGAGGTTAAAGTGGAATGGTATCCCAAATTTGGGGTGCTCAGGGTGAAAGGGGACCCCAAAAATGGAGGGAGGAGGGAAAATTGGGGAGGTCCCAAAATTGAGGAAAACCCAAAATTTGGGTTGGGAACCCCAAAACTATGGGCTGGGAGGTTAAAGTGGAATGGGATCCCCAAATTGGGGTGCTCAGGGTGAAAGGGGACCCCAAAAATGGAGGGAAAGGGGAAAACTGGGGGCGATCCCAAAATAATGAGCCCCAAAATGGAGGAAAACCCAAAATTTGGGGGTGGGAACCCCAAAAAATTTGGGATGGGAACCTCAAAAATCGGGATGGGAACCCCAAAATCCTGGGTGGGCATCCCAAAAACCGGGAAGATCCCAAAATTAGGGAGACACCCCAAAAAAACGGGACCCCACCCCAAAATCAGGGACACCCCAAAATCGAGGGGAGGAACCCAAAATTTGGGGGTGGGACCCCAAAATTTCCCCTCTTAAATTCCAACCCCCATAAAAAACCTGAGGGTGGAGTTTAGGGAACCCCAAAATTTTTGGGGTGGGGTTGGGAACTCCAAAATATTTTTTGGGATTAATTAAGGGCAGTGGGTAAAAATTTGGATTTAATGATTTTAAAGGGGGTGAGGGGGAATTTTTGGGGTTTGGGAGGATCCCCAAATTTTGGGGAAGGGGTGAGGGGGATTTGGGGGTGCGGGAGGTCAAAAAAAAACCCCCAAAAATCCCAAAATCCCCCCAAAATTTTGGTTTTTTCCCTCAGTGCGTGTACAAACAATTCGACACCGATCGCTCGGGGACCATCGGGCCACAGGAGCTGCCCGGCGCCTTCGAGGCCGCAGGTTTGGGGATTTTGGGGATTTTTTGGGGGTTTTTGGGGTTTTGGGGGATTTTTGGGGTTTTTTCTGGGATTTTTGGGGAGGTTTATGGGGGATTTTGGGGGGTTTTAGGGGATTTTTTGGGGGATATTTGGTGGGTTTGGGGGAGTTTTGGGGAATTTTTTTGGATTTTGGGGGATTTTTTGGGGAGTTCTGAGGGATTTTTGGGATTTTGGGGGATTTTGGGGGGTTTTGAGGGATTTTTGGGGATTTTGGTGGGAATTTCGGGGATTTTTGGAGGATTTTAGGAGATTTTTTAAGGGGTCTGAGGGGATTTTGGAGAGATTTTTAGGGGGATTTTGGGGGGTTTTGAGGGATTTTTTTTTTTGTAATTTTGGGGGTTTTGGGGGGATTTTTTGAGATTATTTTTCTTTTTGGGGATTTTGGGGGGGATTTTTGGAGGATTTGGGGGATTTTTTTGGGGGGTTTGAGGAGGTTTTTGGGGGGGTATTTGGGGATTTTTGGGGGGTTTGAAGGCGATTTTAGGGACCTTTTTGGGGGATTTTTTTTTGATTTTTAGGAGGTTTTGGGGGGATTTTTGGGGAGGTTTTGAGGGATTTTTTGGGGTGGTTTTGAGGGATTTTGAGGACTTTTTGGGGAGGTTTGATGGGATTTTGGGGTATTTTAGGGTATTTTGGGGGCGATTTTTTTAGGAATTTGTGGGGGCATTTTTATTTGAGGAATTTGTGGGGGCATTTTTAGGGGATTTTGGGGGGATATTTGGGTGGGTTTTTTTTTTAATGGGGGTTGAGGGGAGATTTTTATTTTTGGGGTATTGTGGGGGGATTTGGGGTGGAAATGAGAATATTCGGGGGCCGTTTTGTGGGGGGAATTGTCCAATTTTGGGGGGGAATTGTCCAATTTTGGGGGGAATTGTCCAATTTTGGTGGAGTTTGAAGGAATTTTGGGGGGTCAAAGGTCACGCGCGCCCCTCCCCCGCAGGGTTCCGGCTGCCCCCCCCGCTCTGGGCGGTTTTGGGGCGTCGTTACGGGGACGAGGGGGGGAACCTCGACTTCGACAACTTCATCAGCTGCCTCGTGCGCCTCGACGCCATGTTCCGTGAGGGCACCCCCAAAACACGGGCGGGACCCCGAAATTTGGGGGGAAATCCAAAAATCTGGGGGGGAAATCCTAAAATCTGTGAGGGAATTGCAAAATTTGGGGGGCAAAATCCAAAAATCTGGGGGAAATAAAAAAATGGGGGGGAAATCCGAAAATCTGGGGGGAATCGAAAATCTGGGGGGAAATCCAAAACTCTGGGGGGAAATCAAAAAAATCTGGGGGGGAAATCCCAAAATCTGGGGGGAAATCTGAAAATCTGGGGTGAAATTCGAAATTCTGGGGGGAATCCGAAAATCTGGGGCGAAATTCGAAAATCTGGGAGAAATTCGAAAATCTGGGGGGGGAATCTGAAAATCTGGGGGGAAATCCAAAAATCTGGGGGAAATCCTAAAATCTGGGAGGAAATCTGAAATTGGGGGAAAATCCCAAAATCTGGGCGGGAAATCCAAAAATCTGGGGGGAAATCCTAAAATTGGGGGGAAATCCTAAAATTGGGGGGAAATCAAAAAATCTGGGGGGTAATTGCAAAATCTGGGGGGAATCCGAAAATCTGGGGGGGAAATCCAAAAATCTGGGGGAGAATTGCAAAACTGGGGGGAAAATCCGAAAATTGGGGGGGAAATCCGAAAATCTGGGGCGAAATTCGAAAATCTGGGAGAAATTCGAAAATCTGGGGGGGGAATCTGAAAATCTGGGGGGAAATCCAAAAATCTGGGAGGAAATTCTAAAATCTGGGGGGAAATCCAAAAATCTGGGGGGAAATCCAAAAATCTGGGAGGAAATAAAAAAATCTGGGGGAAATCCAAAAATCTGGGGGGAAATCGCAAAATTTGGGGGGGGATCCGAAAATTGGGGGGGAAATCCAAAAATCTGGGGTGAAATTCGAAATTCTGGGGGGAAATCCTAAAATCTGGGAGGAGATCTGAAATTGGGGGGAAAATCCCAAAATCTGGGGGGGGAATCTGAAAATCTGGGGGGAAATCCAAAAATCTGGGGGGAAATAAAAAAATCTAGGAGAAAATCCAAAATCAGGGGGGAAATCCCAAAATCTGGGGGGAGAATTGCAAAACTGGGGGGAAAATCCGAAAATCTGGGGGGAAATCGCAAAATCTGGGGGGAAATCAAAAAATCTGGGAGGAAATAAAAAAATCTAGAAGAAAATCTGAAACTGGGGGAAATCTAAAAATCTGGGGGGAGAATTGCAAAATTGGGGGTTAAATCCTAAAATTGGGGGTGAAATCCTAAAATTGTGGGGGAAATCTGAAAATCTGGGGGGAAATAAAAAAATCTAGGGGAAAATCTGAAACTGGGGGGGAAATCCGAAAATCTGGGGGGAAATCCTAAAATCTGGGGGGAAATTCGAAAATCTGGGGGGGAAATACAAAAATCTGGGGGAAAATCCGAAAATCTGGGAGGAAATAAAAAAAAAATCTAGGGGAAAATCTGAAACTGGGGGAAATCCCAAAAATCTGGGGGGAAATCCTAAAATCTGGGAGGGAATTGCAAAATTGGGGGGGAAAATCCAAAATCTGGGAGGAAATCCAAAAATCTGGGAGGAAATAAAAAAAATCTGGGGGGAAATCCCAAAATCTGGGGGAAATTCGAAGATCTGGGGGGGGGGAATTGCAAAATTTGGAAAAATTTGAAATTTCAGGGAGGAAATTCAAAAATCTGGGGGGAAATCCTAAAATTGGAGGGAAATACAAAAATCGGGAGGGAAATCCTAAAATTGGGAGGGAATCCAAAAATCTGGGGGAAAATCCCAAAATCAGGGGGGAAATCCTAAAATTTCAGGGCAAAAATCCTACAGGAAATCGCAAAATTTGGGGAAGAAATCCTAAAATCCGGCAGGAATTCCCACAATAGGGAGGGAAGTCTAAAATTCTGGGGGAAAATCCTAAAACTGGGGGAGAAATCCCAAGATCTGGGGGGAAATGGCAAAATTGGGGGGAAAATGGTGAACTTTGGGGGGAAATCTGAAAATCTGGGGGAAATCGCAAAATCGGCGGGAAAATCCTAAAATCTGTGGGGTAAATCCCAAAATCTGGCGGGAAATCCTAAAATCCGGGAGGAAAATCCAAAATCGGGGATGAAATCCCAAAATTGGGAGGGAAAATCCTAAAATTTGGGGTAAAATCTCAAAATTTTGGGGGGGAAAATCCCAAAATTTGGGGGGGTGGGAAATCCCAAAAAATTGGGTGAGGGACCCCAAAAATCGATGTAGGGCCCCAAAATTGGAGAAGACCCCAAAATCCCGGGGTTTTATTGGGGTTCTCCAGGGAGAAGACCCCTGAATTTGGGGTCCCCCCTGATTTTTGGGGTCCCCCCTGATTTTTGGGGTCCCCCCCTGATTTTTGGGGTCTCCCCCCGATTTTTGGGGTCCTCCCCTGATTTTTGGGGTCCCTCCCTGATTTTTGGGGTCTCCCCTGATTTTTGGGGTCTCCCCCCGATTTTTGGGGTCTCCCCTGATTTTTGGGGTCCCCCCTGATTTTTGGGGTCCCCCCATGGGTCCCTTTATGGTTCTCTGTGGTCTCCCGATGGGGCCCTGTTGGGGATCCCCGGTTCAGCCTGGGGAGGGGGTCTGGAGTGGTCACCGGGGGGGTTTTGGGGTCCCCCAGGTGGGTTTGGGGTCCCCCAGGTGGGTTTGGGGTCCCCCCTATTCATTTTTGGGGTGTCCCAGAATTTTGGGGTGGGGGGGTAAAGGAGGGAGACCCCAAAATGGCCCGGCTGGGTTTGGGTCATTGGAGAGACCCCAAAAACTCCTGGGACCCCCAAAATCCTCCAGGGGGGACCCCAAACCCTTCAGGGACCCCCAAAATCCCTCTGGGGTGACCCCAAACCCCTCAGGGACCCCCAAAACCCCTCTGGGGTGACCCCAAACCCTTCAGGGACCCCCAAAACCCCCCCAAATTCTGACCGGGTGTCCCCCCACAGTGGCTCCAGCTCACCATGTACTCGTGAGGGGACCCCCAGAACCTTCCAGAACCTTCCAGGACACCCCAAAACCTCCTCGGACACTCCAGGACCCCCCAAAAACCTCCCTGGACCCCTCAACTGCACCACCAACGGCACCCCCCCCAAATCTGCAAATCTGCACCCCCTCCCCAAATAAAATCCCCCCAACCTCAATTGGGATCTCTGGATCTGATTTCGGGGGGTCTGAGGGGATTTTGGGGTGTCTTTGGGAATTTAGGGGGTCTGGGGGGATTTTGGGGGGGTCTCTGGGGGGATTTGGGGGGTTCTGTGGGGATTTTTGGGGGGTCCTAGGAGGATTTTGGGAGATTCTGAGGATTTGGGGGGTCCTGTGAGGATTTTGGGGGGGTCTCAGGATTTTCAGGGGGATCCGAGAATTTGGGGGGGGGTCTGAGGGGATTTTAGGGGGGGTTCTGAGGATTTGGGGGGTTGTGAGGATTTGGGGTGTCTGTGAGATTTTGGCGGGGTCTGGGGGGATTTTGGGGGGGGTCTCTGGGGATTTGGGAGGTCCTAGGAGGATTTGGGGGGATTTCTGGGGGTCTGTGGGGATTTGGGGGGGATCTGTGAGGATTTTGGGGGAGTCTGTGAGAATTTGGGGGGGGGTCCCAGTCTCGGTTCCGGTATGGGGGTCCCAGTTCCCTTATAGGGGTCCCGGTGGCGGTGGGGGTGTCCCGGACCCGGTTCCGGTATGGGGGTCCCAGTCCCGGTGTCCCAGTCCCAGTCCTGGTGGGGGTGTCCCCATTCCGGTATGAGGGTCCCGGTGGCGATGGGGGAGTCCCGGTCTCGGTTCCGGTATGGGGGTCCCGGTCTCGGTATGGGGGTCCCGGTGTTCCGGTGGGGGATGTCCCAGTCCCAGTGTGGGTGTCCCGGTTCCGGTATGGGAATCCCAATCTCGGTTCCGGTGGGGCTGTCCCGGTCCTGGTTCCGGTGGGGGGATCCCGGTCCTGGCGGCTGTCCCGGTCCTGGTCCCGGTGTCCCCACCCCCCGTTACCCCCGCAGTGCCCCCCGGTGCCGGGGGACGGGTACCGGCCCGAGGGGAGGATCCCGGTCCTGGCGGGTGTCCCGGTCCCGGTGGGACTGTCCCGGTCCTGGTTCCGGTGGGGGGATCCCGGTCCTGGCGGGTGTCCCGGTCCGGTCTCGGTGTCCCACCCCCGTTACCCCCGCAGGTGCCCCCCGGTGCCGGGGGACGGGTACCGGGCCCGAGGGGGGATCCGGTCCTGGCGGGTGTCCCGGTCCCGGTGGGACTGTCCCGGTCCTGGTTCCGGTGGGGGGATCCCGGTCCTGGCGGCTGTCCCGGTCCCGGTGGGGTTGTCCCGGTCCTGGTCCCGGTGTGAGGGTCCCGGTCCCGGTGGGGGTGTCCCAGTCCCGGTGTGGGGGTCCTGGTCCTGGTGGGGGTCCCGGTGTCCCGGTCCCAGTGTGGGGGTCCCGGTGTGGAGGTCCCGGGTCCCGGTTCCATATGGGAATCCCAGTCTCGGTCCCGGTGGGGGTGTCCCGGTCCCGGTTCCGGTGGGGGTGCCCCGGTCCTGGTAGGGGTGTCCCGGTGTCCCGGTTCGGTGGGGCTCTCCCGGTCCCGTTCCCGGTGTCCCCTCCCCCCCGTTACCCCCGCAGGTGCCCCCGTTCCTCCTCCCCCCCCGTTCCCCCCGGTGCCGGGGGGCGGGTACCGGGCCCGAGGGGGGGATCCCGGTCCTGGTAGGGGTCCCGGTGTCCGGTCCCGGTGGGGCTGTCCCGGTCCCGTTCCCGCTGTCCCCACCCCCCCATTACCCCCCCGTTACCCCCGCAGGTGCCCCCGTTCCTCCCCCCCCGTTCCCCCCGGTGCCGGGGGGCGGGTACCGGGCCCGGGGGGAGGTGCCCGCGCGCGCCCGGCCCCGGTGCCCGGCTGGCGGCGGAGCCTCCCCGGTGCGGGCCGGGCCGGGCCGGGCGATGGCGGCGCCCCCGGGGCGGCGGGAGCGGCTGCGGGCGCTGGCGCTGGGCCGGGGGGCGCTGGGGCTCGAGACCCTCCTGGACCTGCTGCTGGGGCTGGCGGGGGGGCTGCGGCACCGCCTCGCCCACCGGCACCGGCACCGGGACCCGGACCCGGAGCGGGACACCGCGGACACCAACGGCGGCGGCGGCGGCGGCGACAACGACAGCGACAGCGACAGCGACAGACACGTCCGGGACTTTCTGAGCTGGGGTAACGCGGGACACCGGCAACGGCAACGGGAACGGGAACGGGACGGGGGGGTCCGGTCGGGCTGGGCGGCACCGGGAACGGGAGTTCGGATTGGGGGGGTTCGGGACCGGGGGGCACCGGGACCGGGAGTTCGGATTGGGGGCTTCGGGACTAGGGGGGTACCGGGAACGGGACCGGGAGTTCGGACTCGGGGGCTTTGGGACTGGGGAGGAACCGGCACCGGGACGGGGGGGTCCGGTCGGTCTGGGCCGGGAGTTCCCCCGGGAACGGGACCGGGAGTTCGGATTGGGGGGTTCGGGACTAGGGGGGCACCGGGACTGGGACTGGGGGGTCCGGGCTGGGGGGCACCGGGACCGGGAGTTCGGATTGGAGGAACCGAGGGGGCACCGGGACCGGGACGGGGACGGGGGGGTCCCGATCGGGCTGGGGGGCACCGGGACCGGGAGTTCGGACTGGGGGGCTTTGGGACCGAGGGGGCACCGGGACCGGGACGAGGGGTCCGGGTGGGACTGGGGGGCACCGGGACCGGGATGGGAGTGGGGGATCGGGTGGGGAGGTTCGGGAACGGCACCGGGACGGGACTGGGGGGTCCCGTCGGGCTGGGGGGCACCGGAACCGGGACCGGGAATTCGGATTGGGGGGATTTGGGACCGGGGGGGGGAACCGGGACCGGGACGGGGGGGTTTCGATCGGGCTGGGGGGCACCGGAACCGGTAACGAGAATGGGGGCACGGATTATGGTGGTTCGGGACCGGGAACAGGACCGGGACGGGGACGGGGGGGTCCGGGCCGGGCTGGGGGAACCGGGAACGGAATGGAGGCTCGGACTGGGGGGGTCGGACCGGGAACGAGGGGGTCGAGTCGGGCTGGGGGGCACCGGGCCGGGAATGGAACGGGACCGGAACGGGAGCTCAGACTGGGGGGTCCGGGACCGGGAATGGGGGGGGGTCCGGGACTGGGGCACCGGGACCGGGAACGGAACGGGGGATTGGATTGGGGGGGTTCGGGCTGGGGGGCACCGGGACGGGACCGGGAACAGGAGGGCGGTTCCGGGTATGGGACCGGGACCGGCACCGGGGGCTCGGATTGAGCGGTCCGGACTGGGGGGTTCGGGATTTGGGGTTCCGGGACCGGGAACCGCGACCGGGACTGGGAGTTCCGGGACCGGGAGGTTCGGGATTGGGGGGGTTCGGGACCGGCGGTGTCCGGAACCGGGGATGTCCGGGCCCGGAGGGTGTCGGAACCGGATTCAGGGGCTCGGAACCGGGCTCGGGGGGTTCGGAGCCGAGTCTGGGGGTTCGGAACCGGACTCGGGGGAGTCACGGGTGGGGAGAACCGGGACGGTTCGGGCCGGCAGGGCCCGGCACTCCGGTTCGGGCCGGTACCGGGGGTCCTGCAAGCGCTGGTGGGGGAGCCCGGTGAGGCCCCGAGGGGGGGGTTCGGTATTGAGGGGGGGTCTCTGAACCGGCACCGGCCCGGGGGGTGTGTCCGGGTCCGCTCGGTACCGGCGGGTGGGTGGGAGGGGGGGGAAGCGACACCTGCGGGACCCCCCCGAACCTCGGGGTCATTTTTGGGGTGAGGGGGGGGGGCCGGACCTCGGGGTCATTTCGGGGAGGTCCCAATGTCGGGGTCCCTTTTGGGGGGGCACTGGGGGGTCCCTTTGTGGGGGTCCCTTTTTTGGGGGGGGGTCTCGGCCCCCGTAGCCCGGCGGTGGGGGGTGCCCGGGGGGGGGGGGGGGCCCCGGTGGCGCCGCTCCTTTTCTGGGCACGGCGGGCCCGGTTCCCCCCCCCCCCGCGGGCGGCGATCGCTGCGCGGCCATAAATGGGATAAATGGGATAAACGGGCAGCGGGCGCTGCGGGCGCCCCCCCCGCGGCACCCTGGGTGTCACAGACCCCCCCCCCCCCGGGAATGGTCACACCCAAACCAACCCAAACCCCCCCCCCCGGGAATGGTCACACCCAAACCAACCCCCCCGCGGCACCCTGGGTGTCACAGCCCCCCCCCCCCGGGAATGGTCACACCCAAACCAACCCAACCCCCCCCCGGGAATGGTCACACCCAAACCAACCCCCACGCGGCACCCTGGGTGTCACAGACCCCCCCCCCGGGAATGGTCACACCCAAACCAACCCAACCCAATCCCCTGGGTGTCACAGACCCCCCCCCCCAGGGAATGGTAACACCCAAACCAACCCCCCCGCGGCACCCTGGGTGTCACAGACCCCCCCCGGGAATGGTCACACCCAACCCCCCCAGCCCCAAATCCAGCCCCCGGAACCCGCCCCCCCCCCCCAAAAAAAATCACAATATCCCATGGGATTCTGTCTCTCCAATCCCCCCCCTAAAAATATTTATTGGGATTCTGTCTCTGAGCCCCTCCCCGAAAAATATTTCCTGGGATTTTCTCTCCAACCCCCCCACCCCACCCCAGAAAAATTCCCTGAGATTTTCTTTCTGAGCTCCCCCCCCAAAAAAAATATATTTCCTGGGATCCTCTCTCCAAGCCCCCTGCCAAAAAAAAAAATTATTGGGATTTTCTCTCTGACCCCCCCTCAAAGAAAATTCCCTGGGATTCTCTCTCCAACTCCTCCCCCCCAGAAATATTTGCTGGGATTCTCCCTCTAAGCCACCCCCCCGCAAAAAAAAAAAAATATCCCATGGGATTCTCTCTTCAATCCCCCCTAAAAATATTTATTGGGATTCTTCCTCTAAGCCCCCCCCCCCCAAAAAAAATATTCCTGGGGTTCTCTCTCCAAGCCCCCTCCCAAAAAAAATTTATTGGGATTTTCTCTCCAAAGCCTCCCCCCCAAAAAAATATTTCCTGGGATTTTCCCTCTAACCCCCCTCCAAAAAAATTCCTGGGGTTTTCTCTCTGAGCCCCTCCCACCAAAAAAAAAATTCCATGGGATTCTGTCTTCAATCCCCCCCCTAAAAATATTTGCTGGGATTCTCCCTCTATGCCCCCCCCCAAAAAAAAATATTCCATGGGATTCTCTCTCCAATTTCCCCCCCCAAAAAATATTCCCTGGGATTTTCTCTCTGACCCCCCCAAAAATATTCATCGGGATTCTCTCTCCAACCCCCTCCCCAAAAAATTCCCTCTCTCCAAGCTCCCTTTCCCCCCCAAAAAAAAAATTACCTGGGGTTCTCCCTCTGAGTTCCCCCCAAAATTTGGTTCTCCCCTGGTCCGGTTCCCCCTGACCCGGTTCTGGTTTCCCTGACCCGGTTCGGTTCCCCCTGACCCGGTTCTGTTCACCCCCTGACCCGGTTCTGGCCCAGTTCCCCTGACCCGGTCCTGGTTCTGGTTCCCCTGACCCGGTTCTGGTTCTGGTCCAGTTTGGTCCCCCCTGACCCAGTTCTGGTTCCAGTTCCCCCTTACTTGGTTCTGTTTTCCCCCTGACCCGGTCCCGGCCCGGTTCCCCTGACCCGGTTCTGGTCTGGTTCCCCTGACCCGGTTCTGGCCCGGTTCCCCTGACCCGGTCCCGGTTCGGTTCCCCCCTGACCCGGTTCCGGTTCTGGTTCGGTTCCCCTGACCCGGTTCTGGTTCTGGTCCAGTTTGGTCCCGCCCTGAACCGGTTCTGGCCCGGTTCCGGTTCGGTTCCCCTGACCCGGTTCTGGCCCGGTTCTGGTTCGGTTCCCCTGACCTGGTCCCGGTTCGGTTCCCCCCAGCCGAGCCGGCGGCCGCGCAGGTCCAGGAGCTGCAGCTGCAGCGCGGAGACTTCGAGATCGTCAAAGTGATCGGGAGGGGCGCGTTCAGCGAGGTCAGGGGACACTGGGGACATTGGGGACATTGGGGACACCGAGGGGACACTGAGGGGACACTGGGGACACTCAGGGACATTGGGGACACTGAGATTGTCAAAGTGATGGGGAGGGGCGCGTTCAGCGAGGTCAGGGGACACTAAGGACACTGAGGGGACATTGGGGACACCGAGGGGACACTGAGGGGACACTGAGATCGTCAGAGTGATCGGGAGGGGCGCATTCAGCGAGGTCAGGGGACACTGGGGACATTGGGGACACCGAGGGGACACTGAGGGGACACTGGGGACACTGGGGACACTGGGGACACCGAGGGGACACTGAGGGGACACTGGGGACACTCAGGGACATTGGGGACACTGAGGGGACACTGAGATCATCAGAGTGATCGGGAGGGGCGCATTCAGTGAGGTCAGGGGGCACTGGGGACATTGGGGACACTGAGGGGACATTGAGGACACCGAGGGGACACTGGGGGTGGCACTGAGATCATCAAAGTGATCAGGAGGGGCGCATTCAGCGAGGTCAGGGACACTGAGGGACAGAGGGGATTTGGGGACACTGAGGGGACACTGAGGGGCTTGGGGACACTGAGGGGACATTGAGATCCTCAAAGTGATCGGGAGGGGCACGTTCAGCGAGGTCAGGGGACACTGGGGATGTTGGGGACACCGAGGGGACACCGAGGGGACACTGAGGGGACATTGGGGACACTGAAATGGTCAAAGTGATCAGGAGGGGCGCGTTCAGTGAGGTCAGGGGACATTGGGGACACGGGACACTAAGGGGACACTGAGGGGACATTGGGGACACCAAGGGGACACTGGGGACACCGAGGGGACATTGGGGACACCGAGGGACACTGGGAGTGGCACTGAGATTGTCAAAGTGATCATGAGGGGCGCGTTCAGCGAGGTCAGGGGACACTGAGGGGACACAGGGGACGTTGGGGACACTGAAGGGGACACAGGGGGTGGCACGGGGGTGGCACAGGGGACACCGAGGGTGGCACCGAGCCCTGGTGACCCTGCCGTGTCCCCCTGTCCCCCGCAGGTGGCCGTGGTGAGGATGAAGGAGACCGGGCAGATCTACGCCATGAAGATCATGAGCAAGTGGGACATGCTGCGCCGCGGAGAGGTGGGGACACACGGGGACACCTGGGGGGACAGTTGGGGACACACGGGGACAGCTGGGGGGACAGCTGGGGACACACGGGGACACCTGGGGGGACAGCCGGGGACACACGGGGACACACGGGGACACTGGGGGGACAGTTGGGGACATGCAGGGACACCTGGGGGGACAGCTGGGGACACACGGGGACACACGGGGACACTGGGGGACAGTTGGGGACACATGAGGACACTGGGGGACAGCTGGGGACACATGGGGGACAGCTGGGGGGACAGTTGGGGACACATGGGGACACCTGGGGACACCTGGGGACACACAGGGACAGCTGGGGACACACGGGGACACATGGGGGGACAGCTGGGGACACACGGGGACAGCTGGGGGGACAGCTGGGGACACACGGGGACACACGGGGACAGCTGGGGACAGCTGGGGACACATGGGGGGACAGCTGGGGACACCTGGGGGCACCTGGGGACAGCTGGGGGGACAGTTGGGGACACACGGGGACACACGGGGACAGTTGGGGACACACGGGCACACCTGGGGGGACAGTTGGGGACACATGGGGGACAGCTGGGGACAGTTGGGGACACGCGGGGACACCTGGGGACACCTGGGGGGACAGTTGGGGACACATGGGGGGACAGCTGGGGGACAGTTGGGGACACACGGGGACAGCTGGGGGACAGTTGGGGACACACGGGGACACATGGGGACACACAGGGACAGCTGGGGGGACAGTTGGAGACACATGGGGACAGCTGGAGACACACGGGGACACCTGGGGGGACAGTTGGGGACACCCAGGGACACCTGGGGACAGCTGGGGAGACATGGGGACACCTGAGGGGACAGTTGGGGGGACAGTTGGGGACACACAGGGACACACGGGGACACTGGGGACAGTTGGGGACACACAGGGACACTGGGGGGACAGTTGGGGACACACGGGGACACCTGGGGGACAGCTGGGGACACGCGGAGACACTTGGGGGGGTCATACAGGGGAGACACAGGGGACAGTTGGGGACATGTGGGGATGTCTGGGGGTAGTTGGGGACAGTTGAGGGACACCTGGGGACATGTGGGGCATGTGTGGGGACAGTTGGGGACAGGAGATACACAGGGGACAGTTGGGGATAGTTGGGGACAGTTGTTGGAGACACTTGGGGACACACGGGGACATGCAGGGGATGCGCGGGGACATGTAGGGGACATGTAGGGGACACATGGGGATAGTCAGGGGACACTTGGGGACACACAAGGACATGCACAGACACTCGGGGACACAGAGGGGACACTTGGGATAGTTGGGGACAGTTGGGGAACATGTCACGACACTTGGGGGCCTCTGGGGACAGCAGGTGGCAGCGGTGTCACTGTCGCTGTCACCAGGTGTCAGCGTAGGTGCCAGTGCTGTCCCTGTCCTTGTCATTGTCACCAGGTGTCGGCAGTGCAGGTGCCAGCGCTGTCCCTGTCCCTGTCACAGGTGTCAGCGGTGTCACTGTCACTGTCCCCAGGTGTTGGCAGTGCAGGTGGCAGTGGTGTAGCTGTCACTGTCCCTGTCACTGTCACCCGGTGCCAGCGCTGTCCCTGTCCCTGTCACAGGTGTCAGTGCAGGTGCCAGCGCTGTCACTGTCACTGTCACAGGTGTCAGCAGCACAGGTGCCAGCAGTGTCACTGTCACCTGGTGCCAGCGCTGTCCCTGTCCCTGTCACAGGTGTCAGTGCAGGTGCCAGCGGTGTCACTGTCACTGTCGCTGTCACTGTCACCAGGTGTCAGCAGCACAGGTGCCAGCGCTGTCCCTGTCATTGTCACAGGTGTCAGTGCAGGTGGCAGTGGTGTCACTGTCACCCAGTGCCAGCGCTGTCCCTGTCCCTGTCACTGTCACAGGTGTCAGTGCAGGTGCCAGTGCTGTCCCTGTCACTGTCACTGTCACCAGGTGTTGGCAGTGCAGGTGCCAGCAGTGTCACTGTCACTGTCACCCAGTGCCAGCGCTGTCCCTGTCCCTGTCACAGGTGTCAGCAGCACAGGTGCCAGCAGTGTCACTGTCACCCGGTGCCAGCGCTGTCCCTGTCCCTGTCACAGGTGTCAGTGCAGGTGCCAGCGCTGTCCCTGTCATTGTCACAGGTGTCCTGTTTCCGCGAGGAGCGGGACGTGCTGGCCCGCGGTGACCGGCGCTGGATCACGCGGCTGCACTTCGCCTTCCAGGACCCGCAGTGCCTGGTCAGGGGACACACCTGTCACCCGTGTCACCTGTGTGTCACCTGTGTCACCTGTGTGTCACCTGTGTACCCTGTGTGTCACCTGTGTCTCACCTCTGTATCACCTGTGTCACCTCTGTGTCTCCTGTGTCATCTCTGTGTCACCTCCGTGTCACCTGTGTCACCTTTGTGTGCCCTGGGTCACCTCGGTGTCCCCATGTCCCCAAGCTGTCCCCGCAGTATCTGGTGATGGAGTACTACATTGTCATTGTGTCCCCATCTCCCCATGCCATCCCAGTGTCCCCAGTGTCCCCAATGTTCCCAGTGTCCCCAATGTCCCCAATCCCTCCAATGTCCCCAATGTCCCCAATGTCCCCAATGTCCCCAGTGTCCCCAGTGTCCCCAATGTCCCCATGTCCCTGCAGTACCTGGTGATGGAGTACTACATTGTCATTGTGTCCCCATCTCCCCATGCAATCCCCATGTCCCCAGTGTCCCCAGTGTCCCCAATGTCCCCAATGTCCCCAGTGTCCCCAATGTCCCCAATCCCCCCAATGTCCCCAATGTCCCCAATGTCCCCAGTGTCCCCAATGTCCCCCATGTCCCCGCAGTACCTGGTGATGGAGTACTACACTGTCCCTGTATCCCTGTGCTGTCCCCAATGTCCCCAGTGTCCCCAGTGTCCCCAATGTCCCCAGTGTCCCCAATGTCCCCAGTGTCCCCAGTGTCCCCAGTGTCCCCAGTGTCCCCAATGTCCCAAATCCCTCCAATGTCCCCAGTGTCCCCCATGTCCCCGCAGTACCTGGTGATGGAGTACTACACTGTCCCTGTATCCCTGTGCTGTCCCCAATGTCCCAGTGTCCCCAGTGTCCCCAATGTCCCCAGTGTCCCCAGTGTCCCCAGTGTCCCCATGTCCCCGCAGTACCTGGTGATGGAGTACTACACTGTCCCTGTATCCCTGTGCTGTCCCCAATGTCCCCGTGTCCCCAATGTCCCCAGTGTCCCCAATCCCCCCAATGTCCCCAGTGTCCCCAGTGTCCCCAGTGTCCCCAATGTCCCCAATCCCCCCAATGTCCCCAATGTCCCCAATGTCCCCAATGTCCCCAGTGTCCCCAGTGTCCCCAATGTCCCCAATGTCCCCGCAGTACCTGGTGATGGAGTACTACATTGTCATTGTGTCCCCATCTCCCCATGCAATCCCCATGTCCCCAGTGTCCCCAATGTCCCCAATGTCCCCAATGTCCCCAATGTCCCCAGTGTCCCCAATGTCCCCATGCTGTCCCCAGTGTCCCCAGTGTCCCCAGTGTCCCCATGTCCCCGCAGTACCTGGTGATGGAGTACTACATCGGCGGGGACCTCCTGACGCTGCTCAGCAAGTTTGGGGACCGGCTGCCGCTGACCATGGCGCGCTTCTACCTGGCCGAGCTGGTGATGGCCATCGACTCCGTGCACCGGCTGGGCTACGTGCACCGGTGGGGACACTGGGGACATTGGGGACACTGGGGGGATTGGGGACAATGGGGGGATTGGGGAGATTGGGGACACTGGGGACATCGGGGACATTGGGGGGATTGGGGACATCGGGGACATCGGGGACATCGGGGACATTGGGGACATTGGGGCCATCGACTCCGTGCACCGGCTGGGCTACGTGCACCGGTGGGACATTGGGGACACTGGGGGGATTGGGGACATCGGGGACATCAG